>NW_016821003.1:745561-751767 GCF_001698545.2 Rhinopithecus bieti
AAAAAAAAAAAAAAGAAGAAGATAGTCTTCACCCAGAGATCCCAAGGATTCTAGGAACCACTTTCCAGAAATTGGACACAGAGATCAAAGATATATTTATCACACAATTATATACATTGTTAAAAAGTGTGGATGTAAATTATAATTAATATTTTATTAAAATATATAGTATGACTTAGATAATTATGCAATTATATAATTATTTAATTTATAAAATATTATATAGTATATTCTAGATCTTTATAGATAGTACCTTTTTATCAGATCCATTCTGAAAATAGCCAATTTCATGATATATTTTCAAAATATAAGTTTAATGTTAAAACTTATGTTTAGTATTCCATTACCTTTATGTAGACCTAATTTTCTTAAATACACCTTCCTACCAATGGGTTTGTAGCAGGACAAGCCACAGACAAAACCCCTCAGACACCAAATTAAAGAAGGAAGGGCTTTATTCAGCCGGGAGCTTCGGCAAGACTCAAGTCTCCAACAACTGAGCTCCCTGAGTGAGCAATTCCTGTCCCTTTTAAGGGCTCACAACTCTAAGGGGGTCCACATGAGAGGGTCGTGATTGATTGAGCAAGCAGGGGGTACGTGACTGGGGGCTGCATGCACCAGTAATTCGAACGGAACAGAATAGGACAGGGATTTTCGCAGTGCTTTTCTATGCAATGTCTGTAATCTACAGATAACGTAACCGATTAGGTCAGAGGTCATCTTTAACTACCAGGCCCAGGGTGTGGTGCCGGGCTATCTGCTTGTGGATTTCATTTCTGCCTTTTAGTTTTTACTTCTTCTTTCTTTGGAGGCAGAAATTGGGCATAAGACAATATGAGGGGTGGTCTCCTCCCTTAGGTTCAAGCTATATTGTTTCTTCTCTGCTCATTTAAGATGTCAAATTTCTGCCTTGCTTTGGGATTAATGGATATTTCTATTTTTTGCACCCACTTTCTGAAAATGAGCCAATCATGCAATGTCATAAAGCAGGTTTGCCATAAAATGTCTCTGATGAACAAGAACAATTCCACAGTGCAAAAAGTCTTTCAAAGCAGAGTCACCCAGAAGCCCAGAAATAGAGAACTTGAATTTTATGATCCATATCAATATTTTACTGTGGTTACAAATCTAACACAGATGCCAAGATATTTTATGTTGCCAAATGCTTCTTTTATTTTTCAGCACATGTTGTGTGTTCTATTGAGTAGTGAACACATCTGTTAGAACGTTTTTCTCTTCTCTCTCCCTGCGTTTTTTTTTTTGTTTGTTTGCAATTCTAGTTCCTCCAAAGATACAAACTCATACATCAACCCAATGCATGTTTTATGACTTATAAACATTGTTAAACCATGCTAGTCTAAACAGTTGTGGGTTAGGAAATGACTGCTTTGGGAAAGGTATTTTTAGTGGCAAAAGTACTTTTCATTAATCTCAATTTTCCAGGTTTAGAATCCAGACAGATTGAGGCAGGAGAACTCTGAAAGCTGCTGCGTTTCAGATTCTCTGGGAGTATGCACATAGAGCAAGGACAGACATAAACAGGAGTTGCGTGTGATGCAATGTGATGGATTTTCTACTTGCCCTTCTTTACTTCAAGTTGAAATCACTCGCCAAGCTGGCAGAAGTTTGCTTAAAAGGTGCGGGGGTGGGGTTGGAGGAGCCGATGTGCTTGCTTTTCCTGCCAATGAAAATTAGGAGGCACGTTGTTTTCAAGAGTCTCTGCCAGTCCTCCCCACTCCGTCTGCACCAGCCCGTCTTCCCCACCGAGTTGAATCAACATTTTCAGTGGCAGCCCCTCTGGAGTAATCAATGAGAGGTGTTGCTGGGAGAGGAACTGAATGATTTAGCACAGTGGGAAGGCAGCATATCGACCACCAACAGCAGGAGATGGGGAGCTGACTGACAGTGGCTTTTATAGCCTCTGCCTCCTTGTGAAGAATAGTGCATAATGGGGAAGAGTGGAATAGTGCAAGGGACTCTGCATCTGTCAGGCACAGATAATCTTTCCCTTTTACACAGTCAATTGGGATGTCATTTGCATTTTAGATTGTAGGGAGATGAACACACAATTGAGTTAAGGAGCAGAAATCCCTCAAGGCAAGAGAAAAAAAATTAAAATTTCAGAGGACATGTGTGTATGTGCCCGTGCATGTGCTTGTTTGTGTGTTTGTGTGGCAGGGAGAAATCTGGTTATATACTGTTCCTTGGTTCGAACAAATTTGACCCACAGAAGCCTCCACAATCCAACCTCACCTGAATCAACCTTCCAGCCTTTATTATTTTAACAGAGGCACTGGAGACTTAATCTGCTCTAAAATTTGTCTTTTTAAAAAAATTTTATGGACAATCAGAGTAACAATAAGGTTTTTTACAGATGGCGAATCCGTATGGGTCTACAGCAACCTGAATTCTTACCTCTTCAGAAGAAAGAAGGGCAGAAGGCAGAAGGAGAGCCCGAGGCAAGTTTTAGAGCAGGAGTGAAAGTTTATGAAAAAACTTTAGAGCAGAAATGAACAAAAGGAAGGAAAGTACACTTGACAGAGGGCCAAGCGAGCAGCTTGAAGAACAAGAGCATGGACTGACCTTCTTACTTGGGGTTCCATATGATGGCATACCTCTGAGGTCGTGTGTCACTTCTCCCCGATTCTTCCTTTGGGCTCAGCCGTCTTCATGTGCAGTGACCTACCAGCACTTGGGAAGTGAGCATTCTCGGTGTGTTTACTGGAGCTGTTCGCATGCTCACTTGAGGCGTTCTTCCCTTACCAAATCAATGTCCCTGCGAGGTCATTTACTGGTTAAACTCTGCCATTTTGCCTCTTATTCAACAAGCTTGAGTCACTCACCCCAGATCTTATCGGGAAGCTGTTGATCACCACTTTCAGGTTTTTTCTATGTGGAGGCTGCCTTTTTCCTGGTGACATCTGCACATATTATTATTTTAGACAGCGTAGAGAGACAGTTAACAACCACCTGACTATCGCTGGAGTCACCTGATATTCCTGGATAGAGGGATGAGGGTGAAGCCCTCTCCTACCCTGTTTATGTCTGACTAGCTACTGTGAAAGGAAAATACTTTGGGCCCCGAAAATCACTAAGCTAAAAGTAAGATCCAAGCTGGAAACTACTCAGGGCAAACCTGCTTCCCATTCTATTCAAAGTCATCCCTCTGCTCACTGAGAAATGGATACGTGTTCTGTGTCCGGCCTCTGAACCCAAGCTAAGCCATCATATCCCCTGTGACTTGCACGTATACATCCAGATGGCCTGAAGTAACTGAAGAATCACAAAAGAAGTGAAAATGGCCTGTTGCTGCCTTAACTGATGGTATTACCTTGTGAAATTCCTTCTCCTGGCTCATCCTGGCTGAAAAGTTCCCCCACTGAGCACCTTGTATCCCCTGCCCACCGCCCCTGACCTCCAGACAATTACTCCCCCCATCTGTCCTCCCCCCGCCATTGATTGTAATTTTCTATTACATACCCAAATCTTATAAAGTGGCCCCATCCCTATCTCCCTTCCCTGACTCTCTTTTCGGACTCAGCCCGCCTGCACCCAAGTGAAATAAACAGCCTTGTTGCTCACACAAAGCCTCATTGGTGGTCTTTTCACAGGGACGCAAGTGGAATTCTGATTGCCTCCTTTGGAAAGACTTATCAGAGACTTAAACAATGCAACAATTTTTCTCTTACTTACCTGTGGCCTGGAAGCCCCTCCCTGCTTTGAGTTGTCCCCGCCTTTCTGTATTGAACCAATGTACTTCTTACATGTATTGATTGATGTCTCATGTGTCCCTAAAATAAATGAAACCTAGCTGTGCGCCAACTGCCTTGGGCACGTGTCATCAGGACCACCTGAGGCAGTGTCACAGGTGCACGTCCTTAACTCTGACAAATAAACCTCCTAAAATGACTGAGACTTGTCTTGTCATTTGTCTCAACTGACACTACCTACTGTAACAGTTTTGGTCACTGATTAAGACTGAGTTTGCAGATGTGCATTCCTTTAAATATAACTCTTAGCTGCCTTGACAAGAAGGATGGTGTAAAAAGCTTGCCCGACAGTCTTGAGCAAAGGAGTTAGTAAGTGTGTGTGTGTGTGTGTGTGTGTGTGTGGCGGGNGATTCTGATGTCCTGATTCTACAGCATGGTTATGAATCTTGAAAAACCAGGTTTTGTCTTGCCAGGTGCAGTGGCTCATGCCTGTAATCCCAGCACTTTGGGAGACTGAGGCGGGCGGATCACCTGAGGTCAGAAGTTCGCAACTAGCCTGACCAACATGGAGAAATCCTGTCTCTACTAAAAATACAAAATTAGCCAGGCGTGGTGGCACATGCCTGTAATCCCAGCTACTCAGGAGACTGAGGCACAAAAATCTCTTGAACCCAGGAGGCGGAGGTTGTGGTGATCCAAGATCGTGCCATTGCACTCCAGCATGGGCAACAAGGGCCAAACTCCATCTCAAAAAAAGAAAAACCACGTTTCATCACTGTAACTTCCACAAATAGATGGGAAGCCAAAATCTGGGTATTTACTTTCCTTTTCTTTTTCTTTTTTTCCCCAAGAAAAAAAAAATATATATCCAGGATAGTTAATTTTCTTCCTTTACAGAATAACACACAAATAACCTACTCATTTCAAATCTGGAGTACTGTGAGAGTTTTAAAATTATTTTAGTTTCTACTATCTAGCTTTTGATGTTAAAATATGTATGATTATAAAGCCTCAAGTAAGAATTAACTTTAAAGCCATGATAAGTAATTAATTCATTCAAGTTACCAGCCTTGAGTAGCACTCCAAATTGTAGCGTTTCATTCCTAATAAACCATATTTACAGTAAACTCTGAGTTCCTTTGGCAAAAACAAATGTGTGGCTGGAGATAACCTGTTTTAGCTAGTCATGATTAAAAAGCTAAATACATAACTGTCTTTTAAACAATCTTTATCCAAACAGCAGTTTGTGCCTCAAATTCAGAGATCTGTGGTATAATATCATAATCTATTCCCCTAGATCTGTATCTTGTAAATCACAAACCTGATTCTGAGTATGATGTATTCAACTGAGTAGTGAACATGGCATGGCATACCTGTGAAACCTGGGGATAATGATCAGTTATCAGAAACTACACACTAATCTATTATATCTGACCAGAAGTTTGACTGAATGTATGTTAAAATTGTCAGTGGTGAGTGAACCAGAGAAACTCCATCTTAAATAGGAGCTGGATAAAATGAGGCTGAAGCCTACTGGGCTGCACTCCCGGACAGTTAAGGCATTCTAAGTCACAGGATGAGATAGGAGGTCAGCACAAAATACAGGTCACAAAGACCTTGCTGATAAAACAGCTTGCAGTAAAGGAGCCAGCCAAAACCCACCCAAACCAAAATGGCAACGACAGTGACCTCTGGTAGTTCTCACTGGAACCATTTGGAAATCGTTAGCGCCATGACGATTTCCAAATGCCATGGCAACCTTAGGAAGTTACCCTATGTGGTCTAAAAAAGAGAGGCATGAATAATCCACCCCTTGTTTAGTATCTAATCAAGAAGTAACATAAAAATGGGCAGCCGACAGACCTCGGGGCTGCTCTGTCTATGGAATAGCCATTCTTTTATTCCTTACTTTCTTAATAAACTTGCTTTCCCTTTGCACTGCGGACTTCCATGAATTCTTTCTTGCATGAGACTCAAGAACCCTCTCTTGGGGTCTGGATCGGGACCCCTTTCCTGTAACAATGTGACTTCAGCTGAGTTTGGCTCAAAGTTGTTTTGAGATTTATGAAATGAATGTTATAAGGATAATAATGTTTAAATAAATCAATACTAAACTCATGTCATTTACTTTATTAACACTGGTCCTCCAGAAACGTAAACTCTGCCATTTCAGGTATTCATGTTTGTGTTCTTCGTTGAATTTGCTTGTTGTCATTTGTTTGTTCTAATGGTTACTGTTTACTATAGGGAGGAGGAAAAAAACAAATTACCTCCCTATGTGAAGCTGTCAGAATGGTGAGAAATTCATTCCAGCTTATTGACTTTTGAACAGAAATTAAACTACTGTTTTTCAACTTTGTAGTTAGTGCACTAAAGGAGGGTTGTCATGTTAGTAATGATTTTATATGAGCTTTCTAGCTGTCCATTTGGGGGATGATTATAAATTTTCAAACTGGATTATGAGAAAGTTGGGGATTTGAGGGTTTTTTTTTTTTT
>NW_016821003.1:753008-758797 GCF_001698545.2 Rhinopithecus bieti
CTCCTGTCTTGCTCTGCCGCCCAGGCTGGAGTGCAGTGGCCAGATCTCAGCTCACTGCAAGCTCCGCCTCCCGGGTTTACGCCATTCTCCTGCCTCAGCCTCCTGAGTAGCTGGGACTACAGGCGCCCGCCACCTCGCCCGGCTAGTTTTTTGTATTCTTTTAGTAGAGACGAGGTTTCACCGTGTTAGCCAGGATGGTCTCGATCTCCTGACCTCGTGATCTGCCCGTCTCGGCCTCCCAAAGTGCTGGGATTACAGGCTTGAGCCACCGCGCCCGGCCCAATTTTTTTGTATTATTAATAGAGACTGGGTTTCACCACGTTGGCCAGGCTGGTCTTGAACTCTTGACCTCAGGTGATCCGCCCGCCTCGGCCTCCCAAAGTGCTGGGATTACAGGCATGAGCCACAGCGCATAGCTCACTTGCATAATCTTTTTACCTGCTATTAATTATTGGTAACTTTACGTTTAATTGCCTAGTTAACCTGCTCTTTTTTCTACTACTTGCGTTTTCTATTTCAAATGAAAACTACAGGAACTCCACAGTCTGGGAATTTATAGTTGTAAATACAAGAAACAGTGATATGGCTTGTTTGGTCTTCCCAGCTCTCATTCACTAGTTGGATGTCATTGGAAAAGTTACTTAACCACCCTGAAGCATACCCTCTTCATCAGCGAGCATTAGTTAATGATATCCACCACAAAATTAACAGAGTAGGTATTTAGGAAATTTCTATTCCATATAGGCTGTAAAGTGATTTTGTCTATAAAAATGTTTTATTTAAAAATATTTTATTTCACTCAATATTCCTTAAGTACCTATTTTCCCATTCTCTATTTTGAAACAATGCCCTTTGATATTTTTTTCAGTATTTGTAGGAAATATGATCAAGTCACAGATACGAGAACTGGAGTATTGTATAGATTGGGCCATTCCAGTTTATGTGACAGTCAATAATTTGATGAGTTCCTTAACCAATGTGATTCTGTTATTCTGTCACGTTCAGGGATAGAAAGCTTAGTTATACTGGGAATCTGAATCATGAATTCTGAAGAACTACTATTCATAGAATACCTGTTATATACAAGAAACTGTCATATTTAATATCACTCTCATAATTGGAATATTCTTTTCCCTTTAAATAATTTTTCATTATATTTAGAATAAAACCCAAATTCCTATCTCTGGCTCCTTAGGCTGTTAATGATTGTGCCACTATTCAACTCTCCAAACTCCAAACTTACTGCTTTTTCCTGGTGCCATTGGCCTTTTCTCCTGTTCTCTCCCTGGTGAAGTCCCCACTAACTCAGGACCTTATTCACATTTTTCTCTACTTTGTATGCCTCCTCCAACTGTTTGTCTGCTTAACTGTGTTCCCCCAAGTTACTTCCCCAGGAAGATTCTGCCATTCTAAGTATTCCAATCTCACCCTTTAACCATTGATATAATCTTTTATTGCATCTCTTACTTCATGAAAGTTATCATAATTTGAAATTGGGCATCTAGCTGTTTTTACCAGCATTCCTTGTCTTCTTCCCAAATTCCAAAAGGCAGAGATGCTGACTGTTTCTTTATGAACAGACAGCCCCTCCAGGCACACTTTATTAATAAACATATAGCCCATCCTAGCAGTGTGCTTGGTCCTTAAAAGTCAATCAATGTATATGTGCACATTACGAGAATTAACTTTTTGAGGGCAGATTTACTATTCTCATTTTACAGATGGGGAAACTTGGAGGTATCAAGTAGCAAATGTTAGACACCTAGTAATTGACCAATCCCTTTTTGAACCAGGTCCACCCCACTACAAGCCTTTCTATCAGTTTCTCACACACTCAATGTACTCACAGATTTTCAGAAAGACATTTCTGTGGAGAAAGAGTCCATCATTAATCCCTGGATTACAGGCAGCAAACAGGCAAAGTGAGAGAGTGATTTTGGAGAAGAACACATCTATACCTTAGAGGAAGGCCTCTGCTGTCTGACAGTTCCCAGAATATCAGGCCCACACTGGAGCCTGGTGCTGAGAGCCCCTAAAGAGGACAGAGAAGCTTGCTTAACTCCTCTGGGGAAAGAGGGGCTGATGATCATTAACACTTAAAAGCTGAGGCTGGTCCTGACGTTGATAGCTCCACAGCAGGGAGCCTTTAATATAAAGCACTGCCTTCATTAGCAATGCAGAGAATAAGCTCTGCAGATCTTTCTCAAGATTGAAAAGGGAAAATACTCTTTGGAAAAAATACTTTCTGGAAATCTTTTTTTGTTTTTTTTCTTTAGTGGCATAGTTCAACAGTCCCCTGGGCACTCATCAGTCTAATCACATTTCATGGGTCGTACTTGCATGAAGAAATGCTTCCCAAAACTGGTGCTACAGTTGCCTAGAAATCTGATAAAATAGAAACATAAATACATAGATTCTAAGTTCATACAGCAGATCTATTAAAGCTTAATCCCTGGAGTAGGCCTGGCAACCTGCATTTCTCCACATGTTCTTAAAGTGATTCTCAAACTTTAAACCAATACCTAGACACTGGTCTGCTCCTTCATCCTTCTGTAGAGGTAGTAGCTTAGTCGAAAGCCAGTTTCTACATCTGTACTGAATAGCTATCAATCTGTCTCACAGTTTCACAGAAGATTAAAATGAACCCCAATGACTGCACACATTAAATAATAAAGGAATGGATTCTTCTGCCCTGCCACTACCAATATGCCCTATTCACATGAGGAAGAGATTCTGCATCCAAGTAGATTGACTATGTCTTCTCTAGCACCTATGTGAGCATTTAGCACTTGATTTTAAATATGTGCAAATGAATATTTTGAAGCCTTTCCCTTATTCTTATCAGATAATTGTTCTAATAGGTCACCAGACTTTCACTCTTGTCCATGTGAAGAGATCACCAAACAGGCTTTGTGTGAGCAACAAGGCTGTTTATTTCACCTGGGTGCAGGCGGGCTGAGTCCGAAAAAAGAGTCAGTGAAGGGGAGATGGGTGGGGCCATTTTTATAAGATTTGGGTAGATAAAGGAAAATTACAGTCAAAGGAGGTAGTTCTCTGGCAGGCAGGGGCGAGGGTTGCAAGGTGCTCAGTGGGGGAGCTTTTTGAGCCAGGATAGCCAGAAGGAATTTCACAAGGTAATGTCATCAGTTAAGGCAAGGACCAGCCATTTTCACTTATTTTGTGGTGGAATGTCATCAGTTAAGGCAAGAACTGGCCATTTTCACTTCTTCTGTGATTCTTCAGTTACTTCAGGCCATCTGGGCTTATAAGTGTAGGTCACAGGGGATGCGATGGCTTAGCTCGGGCTCAGAGGCCTGATACAGACCATCATGTGAACTTTTTCTTCTTTAAGTTCCCACAAAGTCAAGTTGGCTAATCTAAATGTTCATTCATTCATCCATTCATATCATCAGCCTGCATAAGTGCCTAGTAACAAGCACCCCAAGTATCTCAAGCGCTGAATTTGTGTCTTCCACATTGCTGAATCCTTAGGAATTAGAATTATCCAAACGAACTCTCATACAAAAGACGAAAAAAATATGTCAACAATTGGTTAAGTTCTACAACAGAAGTATGTATAAGAGACAATGGTGAGACCACCAGCATATAGGAAATTCTCAATAAACAATGGCTGGATGAATAAGTATAGGAAAATAGAAGGTCGGGTAATTTCTTAGCCAGTAGAATGGAATTAAAACCAAACCAGACAGTGCAAACACCTTATACAAAGACCAATAAGTATTGCAGAGGATTCCTAGTCAGGTTTCTAAATAATGTCTGAACGTGGTTGGAAAGCAGAAGATATGTTTTTTGCAGACATTCACTTTCCCCCTTTTCCATCATATTTGGCTTTGTATCGCTGCTCTGTTCTTCCACCTGAATTAGGACTTAGACAACCAAAAGACCATTCTGGGATGAAGGCGTACTCCACACTGGACAATTGGCCTTACCGTCTTCTCCAGATGGAAATGGTCAGTTACATTTATAACTGGTATCCATGAAGACTTGTCAAGTGTTTTAAGACTGTTTATGCATTTATTAAAGACAAATTCTAGTAGTGGAAATTACAATGCTTCTGGTTTGCATCTGGCGATGACACTTAACATGCTGTTTTCCTAAAGAAAATACTGAAACTCTGTAAGCCGCAGTTGCTTCATTTGTAAGACGTGCATAATATGACTTCACAGAGTGGTTGGTTAGCAATGGAGTGAATGGCATGCAAATAAAATTCTGATACGTTGTTTTTCCTTAATCAATGTATCTCCCTCCTTTGTGATGTTGTAAAATCAGTAGCTGTATTCTCAAAGGAACACTCAATAACAGAGTTTTGTTTTTGTTGTTTTCATTTGATTTACTTTACTGTCTCTTCTCAGCTGTGATGTTGTTTAAGTTTGACTAACTAAGGAGATTAACTGAATTTAACAATAGAAATATACTTTGTTCCTGTATTAAAAAATCCAAAGTTTACTTTTTGCTATGTTTTTTCAGTTTTACTATGAGAAACACACCTTCTACTGGCCTTTATTTGAAAAGACGATAGAATTTTACTATATGTTAAATTGGCCTGAGAATAAATTAAAACTGTTTTGTTTCATAAGTACTCAGTTTTATTAATGTATACATCCTATATTTGTATTTTTTAATATTTTGTTACCCCCATATGTCACCTTGTCTCTCTTGACAGTGACTAACAGAATTACTTACCATAAAGCAGAAAAAAAAAAGAAAATGCACGAACACAGACTCACAAAGGGTATGCATGCACATACCTGTAAACACACAAACTAAAGTCATAAAACAAACATAGATTTGAATGAAACCTCTCAGTCTGTATAACATGGTGAAACCCCGTCTGTACTAAAAATACAAAAATTAGCCAGGCATGGTGGCATATGCCTGTAGTTCCAGCTAATTGGGAGGCTGAGGTGGGAGAGTCGCTTGAACCCAGTAAGTGGAGGTTGCAGTGAGCTGAGATCGTGCCATGCCACTGCATTCCAGCCTGGGGGACAAAGCAAGGCTCCCTCTCAAAAACAAACAAGCAAACAAAGACCAGTCATGGTGGCTTACGTCTGTAATCCCAGCACTTTGGGTGGCGGAGGTGGGCAGATCATGAGGTCAGATTGGGACCATCCTGGCTAACACAGTGAAAGCTCATCTCTACTAAAAATGTGAAAGATTAGCCAGGCGTGGTGGTGCACGCCTGTAATCCCAGCTACTTGGGAAGCTGAGGCAGGAGAATCACTTGAACCCAGGAGGCAGAAGTTGCGGTGAGTCCACATGTTCTCACTCATAGGTGGGAACTGAACAATGAGATCACCTGGACTCAGGAAGGGGAACATCACACACCGGGGCCTATCATGGGGAGGGGGGAGGGGGGAGGGATTGCATTGGGAGTTATACCTGATGTAAATGATGAGTTGATGGTTGCTGACAAGTTGATGGGTGCAGCACACCAACATGGCCCAAGTATACATATGTAACAAACCTGCATGTTATGCACATGTACCCTAGAACTTAAAGTATAATAATAATAAAAAAAAAGAGAATCAAAAAAAAAAAAAAAAAAAAAAGAAAAAAAAAAAAAAAAAAAAAAAAAAAGAAGTTGCGGTGAGTCGAGATCACGCCACTGCACTCCAGCCTGGGTGACAGAGCAAGACTCCAAGAAACAGAAAGAAAGAAAGAGAAAGAAAAAAAGAAAAGAAAAGAAAAGGAAAAAAGAAAAGGAAGAAGGAGGGACGGAGGGAGGGAGGGAGGGAAGGAGTGAAGGAAGGAGGGAAGGAAGGAAGGAA
>NW_016821003.1:759308-760461 GCF_001698545.2 Rhinopithecus bieti
TAAAAAATACAAAAAACTAGCCGGGCGAGGTGGCGGGCGCCTGTAGTCCCAGCTACTCAGGAGGCTGAGGCAGGAGAATGGCGTAAACCCGGGAGGCGGAGCTTGCAGTGAGCTGAGATCTGGCCACTGCACTCCAGCCTGGGCGGCAGAGCAAGACTCCGTCTCACACACACAAAAAAATAATAATAATAATACAAAAAAATTAGCCAAGTGTGGTGCTGGACGCCTGTAATCCCAGCTACTTGGGAGGCTGAGGCAGGAGAATTGCTTGAACCAGGAGGCGGAGGTTGCAGTGAGCCGAGATCGGGTCATTGTACTCTAGCCTGACTGACAAGAACAAAACTCCATCTCAAACAAAGGAAAAAAAAAAGATTATGCAAGTGAAATATTTAGTATTTTGACTGGCCTAATGACAACAGAAGACAACAAAACCTCAATTCCCATGGGACTAAGAATGGGATTAAACCAAATCGCCTACATTTGAATAATAACAAAACCTCACTTGGTTAAAATTAGTAAGGCCATTCCAACTAGAAATTAAATCTAGTGGTATTTAGCATTTAAAATAGAATAAAAGGGCACCATTACTCTTCAAATAATATCTAAACCAATCCGCCCTTTCAGTTCATGCTTCTGGATTTAACAAGGCAATCTTAATTTATCATCATAATGACTCAAAACGATGATGTTAGTAACCATGCAGTATGAATACATGGTGAAATGCAATTTAGAAATTGTAATACAAAGAAGAATGATGCATGAGATTTGTGAATAAGATGAAAAGGACAGCTGCTGTTTAATCAGACGTCCTGGCTCTGCCATATGCATGGCATAGGTCCTTGTTCAACTGAAAAGCAGCTGGCCTCAGTTTCCAGTTACGCTTCCCCAACTATAAAACATGAAGAACACTCACTTTCATAAGATAATGAAAACGAAAACACTTTTCAACACCATGATGGTGTTTGTTGCCACATTTAATGAATCTAAATCACTTATTTTTATTTATTTTTATTTTTTTAGGAGCAGAGGTTTAATAGGCAAAAGAAAGAGAAAGGAGAAAGGAAAACAGCTCCCCTCTCTAGTGAGAGAGAGGGGCTTCCGAGAGAAAAGATCCTCTAAATCACTTTTAAAACAATTCCTTTAGCAGGGATAC
>NW_016821003.1:764527-798170 GCF_001698545.2 Rhinopithecus bieti
GGAAGGAAGGAAGGAAGGAAGGAAGGCCAAACCTCAAGACTCCTGCAATTTCTCCATGCTATGCATATTACAATGAATTTTGTATGCCTTTTCTCCTATTAGTCTGCCTTTTGTCAGGTGAATTTTTAGTGAATATTCAGAGGGCAAAAGCACCATTTTCTCTTGGTCCCTACAGTTTTGGTGCTATCAGCAGAGTAACCAATATTGCTCTGCTCTTCTGGAAGCCACAGATGTAAAGGAATACAGGACTTGACTAACAGGCAAAGGTAAGAAATTCTCAGCAGTCCTGGTCTCTTCTCTGTGGAATCCAGTGCGGTAGATAATAAAATCACTGTTTTCCTTTTCAAATTTGAAATTAATGAGAGAAAAGCATTTGTATGACTAGTCTTAGGTGTAGTGACTCTGGTCTATGTTTGGTATAAATACTCCTATTGTCTGATCCTTTTCCTCTCCAAAATAGTCTCTACTTTGTCCTTTGTCTCTGTCTTTCTGTAAATTCCTTCTCATTTTATGTCCGTGAGACGGTGACTTGTGACCAAGTGGGAGCACTCTCTCTTGATCTTCACCATTTGGAAGGCATGATTTTTGCATCATATACAGTGGCCACTCTGAAAGGACTGGAGTCCTGAGACACGTCAGATATTAGGCAGCATATTCTTCGTTCCTAATGGGCAAGGCTGTCAGGATAATTTTTCTTTCTTTCTTTTTTTTGTTTGTTTTTTGGAGACAGAGTCAGTGCGGTGGCATTATCTTAGCTCACTGAAACCTCCATCTCCCAGGTTCAAGCAATTTTCCTGAATCAGCCTCCCGAGTAGCTCAGACTACAGGCACATGCCACCGTGCCCAGCTAATTTTTTGTATTTTAGCAGAGACGGGCTTTTGTCATGTTGCCCAGGCTAGTCTCAAACTCTTGACTTCAGGCATTCCACCCACCTTGGCCTCCCAAAGTGGTAGGACTCCAGGTGTGAGCCGCAGTGCCCAGTCAGGAAAATTTTTCTTAATAAGTCCTATACATAAGAAGCTTCTGCTGTCTTAACTCTTGTTGCCTAGTCAGTCCTGGGAAAATCCAGTCCCAAGAAGATCTACCTAGTATCCCAGGTTAACAGTTCTGTGGCTGGAAGTCTCCACAAATTTGTGAGGTACTAGAGACACTGTATGCACAAAGACTATTTCTGACTCTCTGTGGCTATAAGAGTCTTTGTACTTTCTTACTCTATTTCTGGGAGTAATTTTTTTTTTTTTTTAAACATGATGGCTGCATATCCTGTACCCATTTTTAAAGTGCCACCTTCAAGAGGTGATTAGGTCAACAGGGCTCTGTCTTTATGAATGGATTAATGTTTTTCTTGTATGGGTGGATTTGTTGTTGTAAGTGTGGCTTTGTTGTAAAAGCAAGTTTAGTCATTTCTTGTTCTCTTGTTCTTGTCCTCTCTTGCCCTTCCACCTTTCATTGTGGGATGACCATGACACAGCATGAAGGCCCTTGCAAGATGCTGGTACCACGCTCTTGGACTTCCCAGTTCCAAAACTATGAGCTAAATAAATTTCTGTTTATTATAAATTGTCAAATCTCTGGTATTCTGTTGTACAGCACAAACCAGACTAAGACAACTTCTCATCACCCAGACTCATATCAGTGTTGCACAGCTATCCAGAGTAGTTCTGGGTCCAAACTGGGAGTTAAGAGTAACTTTGAACAAATTTGAAAGTTATAGCATGAATTTTAGGCCATGGGAATAATATGTCATTTAAATATAGTATTAAATAAGGGAAAATGTGATAAAGAACTGAACCTCAAAGACATTAACATTTAGAAGTTTGGAAGATAGGGACTAACTATTGTTCACACACACACACACAAAAAAAAAAACTGCCGGGAAGAAAGAGGAGGTTAGAAAAATGTGGTGTCACAAAAAGCAAAAGTGGAAGAAACTATTTTCAGAAGGAGAGTTAGGTCAACTTTGAAATATAAGGTTGTTGGAAAGATGAAAAGATAAAATTTAATGTATATCCATTAGTACAGTGTGCAACACATAAATATACATCAATATACAACAAATTATTATTATAAAATTCTAAAATAGCTGGGTTTGGTGGCTTACGACTCTAATTTCAGCACTTTGGGAGGCAGAGGTGGGCGGATCACGAGGTCAGGAGTTCAAAACCAGCTTGGCCAACATGGGGAAATCCTGTCTCTACTAACAATACAAAAATTAGCCTGGCGTGGTGGTGGGCACCTATAATCCCAGCTACTCAGGAGACTGAGGCAAGAGACTCGCCTGAACCCAGAAGGCAGAGGTTGCAATGAGCCAAGATTGCACCACTGCACTCCAGCCTGGTGGACAGAGAAAGACTCCGTCTCAAAAAAAAAAAAAAAAAAAAAAAAAAAAACTATATATATTATATATAGTATATATACTATATATGTTGTACCCCACTAAACAACAAGTATCTCCCACAAATTAAATGCTAAAATTGAGTTGACAAAATCTTGGTGAATGAACCAAATATCAGATCATGTATATCTCAGGAAGCACATTAAGCATAATCATGAAAGAATGTCTGACATTCACTTCGGGTGAAGTAGATTGCTATGGACTAAATGTTTCCCCACAAAATCCATATGTTGAAACCTAGTCCCTAGTGTAATAGCATTTTGAGGTGGAACTTTTGAGAGGTAATTATGTCATAAGGGTGAATTCTTTATGATGGAATTGGCACCCTTGTAAGAAGAAACATGAGAGCTAGCTTCCTGTCTTTCTGCCCCATACCATGTGAGGCGTCCTATTGTTGTGAAGATTAAATGAGCTAACAAGGTATATAATAAGGCCTGATGTATAGTATGCTCTCAGTAAATGTCAGTTGTTATTTCTGTTCTTCTTGCTGTTATTTTTGGTGCTGTGTTTGTTACTCTTATTAGACTGATGAAATCCATTTATACTACATTTAGTGACAGCCCTTTGTGCACACCTCTATCACACTTATTCTATGATGATCTGATGGCTCTCCACAACATCAATGCATACTTCTTCCATCTAGGAGTGAATCTTATAACTTAGGTTCAGTCATTGAGTGCATTCAATCCTCTTGACAGCAATTGGTTCAGATGTCATAACCATGGGATTTAAGTTAAGATCATTGGAAAAGTCAGAGAAAACCTGGGGATTTTGTTTCAGCTTCTCTTTTCTCCACTAGTCAGTCATAAACCTGAGACATGGAAGGCTATAGTTAGAGCATCTTAGTTCCATGAAGTGGTGGGATTTAAATGACCAAAGAAAGGCAAACCTAAGAGGCAGAACAAATAAGAACTGATGTTATAATTTGAGTTCTCAATCCAGTTATGCTGGAAACCCTTAATTCCTGGTCCTGTCAGTTACTATAGCCATCAAATATCCATATGACTTAATCCATTTTGGATAGAATTCTATCTCACTTGCAAACAAACACACAAGAAAACACTCCCAAACAATTTCATTTCTTTTTTTTTTTTTTTTTTTTTTTTTGAGACGGAGGTCCCACTCTTTTGCCCAGGGTGGGGGGCAGGGGCATGATCTCGGCTCTCTGCAAGCTCTACCCCCCAGGTTCAGGCCATTCTGCTGCCTCAGCCTCCTGAGTAGCTGGGACTACAGGCGCCTGCCACCACGCCTGGTTAATTTTTTCTTTCTTTTTTTGTATTTTTAGTGGAGACGGGGTTTTACAGTGTTCGCCAGGATGGTCTTGATCTCCTGACCTTGTGATCTGCCCATCTCGGCCTTCCAAAGTGCTGGGATTACAGGCATGAGCCACTGTGCCCGGCCACAATTTCATTTCTTATTCTCACTTGAGGAATGCAGATATATTCACTATTTCTTATCTTTTTCTTTTTCGCCGATTTCCTAGTCACAGAAATTGCCACCAATTCTTAGCTTTCTTACCAAGATGATCTACTTCATCTACCACTTTATTTTTGCTTTCCGTCTGTCAACAGAATGAATTTATTCTTTAAGCTAATGTTGAATTTGACAGTAGTAGAACATCTCCACTTATGACACATCTCTAATCTTTTAAATCTAGGTAGGATAAGTTAGGATACCTTGCAAGTAATATGGTGCAAAGAAGAAACTTTTGGCCATAAAAGGTATAACCAGTCCAATGAACAGATATTTTCTGTTTTACATTTAAACATCACTAAGCCACAAAAAACAAACTACAGTGCCCCAAACAACATTGGAGTATATGCCTATAGAGTTCTTTCTACCTTAATTCCCTTAGTTATATATGAAAATAAATGAGAAAACACCTATGAACATTTAAAAACTAAGTCATTTATAGGAGTAGAGTTTAATGGTGATGATAGAATAAAAAAGATACCGAGTATCTGAACAAGCCCCTGAAGAAGATAAGGTCGTTCAATTTTAGAGCTATTGGATAGATATTTGCTTCCCCATTTAAGTTTCTTCATTTCTTTGTACAATGATCTAGCTCTATTTTCCACCAGGTTTATAGCTAAGCCTTTCACTTTAAATCTGTTCATCTTATTTGTGATCCAGATGACAGAAAGCAATTGCACTAAGTCCTTAAGTTCAAATGGTGCCTCCCAGGCCTGATTTACATTACCCAAGCAGGTTTTGTCTGGAAAATTCACTTTCCCTGAGACTTGCATGTGGGTGTCAATTTTCATCAAGGGTGAATCTATTAGTCTCCTTCATTTCCTGATTACTCAAGGTTTTATCAACTAGAAGGGATTTAACACGCCTGAAGGATAAGCACTCTATCCATTTCTCTAGATATGGTAAATTTTCTCTCTGGGTCTACTCAGATAATCACAAAGTCAGGTACCTGGGCCATAATCTTTAAGCCTATGATGGAATAGCTTTTACTGAATGGGACTTTGTTCCATGGACTTGCATTAAAGGCCATAATAAGAGTCAGTCTTAGGAAAACATAGACCTTACTTGTATCAAGGACTGAGAAAATTTGTCAACAAGTGTGTCTTTCATAAAAAAGCCCTTAATCATGATTAAGGCATAGTCCATGGCACACTGGTGAGCTGGGAGGTTTGACAAAATATTGATTCATTCAGTCTTCAGAGACAAATGGCAAGGTCCTAGGGCTCATCCTTCCTGGCTGAGAGAAAACTCATCTATTTATCACAGTGCACCTTAAAAATAGACCACTTTCCCTTTGCTCCTTGAAAAGAAAAAGTTTAGGAGCACTGCTTAATGACTATGCCGGTAGATTTCCTAAATAACTAGTTTTTATTTTGTATTGTAGGGGCTAAGTAAAACATCCTCTTCACCTTCTGAAGTTTCACTGAAAATTAATTGACAAAGGGAAGATTAACAGAAGAAAAAGCATAGGCCAGGCGTGGTAGCTCACGCCTGCAATACCCACACGTTTGGAGGCCAAGCCAGGAGGATTACTTGAGGCCAAGAGTTTGAGATCAGCCTGAGGAACATAGCTGGGACCCCATCTCAACTAAAATATAAAAAATAGCTGTATGTGGTGGCTCCTAACTGTACTCCTAGCTACTCAGGTAGCTGAGGCAGGAGGATCACTTGAGCTCAGAAGTTTGAGGCTATAGTGAACTATGATCAGGCCACCACACTCCAGCCTGGATGAAAGAGTGAGACCTATCTCATAAATAAATAAATAAATAAATAAATAAATAAATAAATAGCATACTAAATTCATTTCAACACACATAGCAGTGGGAAAATTGCAGAAGCGTGATTATCCAATAACCCAATGGGTACAAAAGCTTATCTATCCTTCACGTAGGATAGGGGGAAGGTGGGGCACACAGACAATTCTTTTGAGAGGCAGTAATTGATTTTTAGAGAGGATGAATGGGCCTGGAAGGCAGAAATTAACTTGTAAGTAATTCTGTCTGAAATTTGAAAGAACCCAAGAAGAAGGCATTATCATGTGAAAAATTCTTTCCTGGTGTGGTTGCATTACTCAGTCTTCTTTTCCACCATAGATAATGAGAATTTAGGGAGAGGATGGAAGGCGATTGTGTTTGTCTTCAGGGGCCCAGATTTTAGGTAGGTAAGAGAACTTCAGAGAAAAGCCTCATCCCATGCTCTGGGAGACACAAAGGGTGAAGAGGCAGGAGTGGAGGAAGGTCAGACAGATGTCGGTGTGGTTTCCTTAGTTCAGCCATATTTCAGGATAAAATATTCTGATTTCCTTCAGTTTCCCATTTTAAATAATGTTTTTAGAAAGTTTCACATATTAAAGTAGGATTGGTAGTTATGGAGAGAGAAATCAGGTTGGTAATTAAATGGCAAGGGATCTGAGAAAGAAGAAAACAAAACAGATTAGGATGAGAATGAACACAGAAAAGAATGAATCTGAGCACTTTTCTTCACACCCAATTAAACCAGTCTCTCATTTCTGGGAATAGGCCAGTCAATTAAACAGTTGTCTCTCATTCTATAAGATGGTGTTGCAGATGTATTCTCAAAGCTAGACCTCTATATATGATACAGGCCAAAAGACTGTTAATAAGAGGTATTTTTATGAAAACAAGGGGGAAGAAAAAACCCAAAGTTTACAGTGTACAGTAGTCTATAAACTAGTTTTTCTCTAGTTTGGAAGGCAGCCAGTTGCAAAGACAACTGCATCTAAGCTGAAGCATCTTTAGTTAGAGAAGGGAGGGTAGTGGCAATCTCACAAATTGTCCTAGCATAAAGGTTGTCTATACAAAAGCCTTTGTGGTGATTTCTGTGGTTCCTATTTATCAAGCTGTCTAACTTCAGTTTATAGAGCTTCAGGAAAAAGGAAGTTTTAATTTCTGCTGATTTTAAGTCAGAAAAGTGGGGGGAAATGGGAAACAGTATGGAGAGTTGCAGCCAGATATTGGAGGAAGCTGCAAATTCAGTATTCAGTCCAGATAATAAAACATAACTCAAAAATTATGGACAGGGCTGGAATCTAATAGTAGGTGTGCAATAATTTTCTTCTGAAACATAATTTTTCTTTCTCTGGTCCCTCATTTCCATCAAAGTTATTTATGGAAAGACTAACTTGTTTGTAAAATAACTTGCATTAATTTGATCTGTAACTTTCTGTAAAGTTACAGATAATGATTTATCATACAGGCTCTACTTATCGGCTTTGCTGTAACTTCTCAAAAGGAATCCAAGATTAGACTTTTAAAAGTCACTGAAGGCTAAGAAACCAAGCCAAGGATTTGACTCACCTTCAGACTGGTAATACCTGTATGAATTGGGTGAATTTCTCTCTTCTTGAGGTCTCTAAAACTTCTCTTGAGTTTCCTCAGCCTATCAAAAAGTGACATTATTTACTTACCACAGGGCTAGGAATTTTATGAGGGCACCGTGTATGTAAGGTTTTAGGCAAGTCTTTCCAAGGGTATGAGGTTGGCTCTATAAAGTCAACCCCAGCTTCTCAAAGCTGTCTAAAGACATGACATTCCAGTCAAAGTCTGGGTAAAATAATTTGCATCTCCATTTGTGTCCTGTTAAACAGATCTTTAGTGAGCTTATGCAAATAACTGTATTGCCATAAAATAATAATACTCAAGAATCGTCCAAATTCTGGAGGAATCAAATAGAAAGATAAATGTTTCAATTTTGTTCAGAAAAGTATAGTTTACCCAATTGCTGTAAGCTATAAATAGCTTAAAAGAAAAAAGCTTTTTGTACTCTGGAAAACAAAATATAAAAATTATTGATAAGGTTTCAATGACTGGAGGAACACCAGAGTCCTTGGTTTTGGGCTGATTTAGATAAAACAACACGGATACATGTGGAATGGTCTGAAGGAGCGGAGAGTTTAAAAGGCAAAAAAGAAGGAAGAAGCTCCCCTTTGCAGAGACAGAGGGAGGCGGGCTCCAAGTTGAGAGAGGAAACCCCGAGTGCAATGGCAAATAGCCAGTTACATGAGGAGGCTGAAGGAGGAGGCGGTGTTTGATTTGCATAGGGCTCAGGGGTTTGGTTTGCCCAGGTATGCCATTCATTTAGCCTGCGAAAAAATTGGCCTTCCCACCCTAGCCTTTTAATATGCAAATTTAGGGTACCATAATGTTTAACACCTGTGTGGATATGTGGAGGTGGCCATGTTGCCAGGAGCATGAGGGGAGAAGGGAAAAGATGGCGGGAATATCAATGTTAGGGTGGACCCAGTTTTTAATGGCTGCATTTGCATATCAAAACTTGTCCGCCCAGCTCTAGGAGTCGGGACTTTCCTGCTAGACAAGAAACGCTTCTGGAGCTGCTTTAAAAGAAACAAAAACTTCCCAAGGACCCCTTTTCTTCTTTATCTGCCTAAAATAATTTCTTAATAACTCCTATAACATGATCAGCAGTGTTTCAAACAAAAAAAGTTATAAGAAATAATAATTTTTCATCAGTTCGGTCCCATGTGATTAATTCTTGTTCTGCTTGATGTTTGGTTAGCAGTTTTATGAATCCAATTTTTCTTCTGTTGGAGCTTTTGAAATTCTTACCCTGTTTAATTGAATAATTTCAGTCATCAGCAGAAGTCTGTATTTCAGAGTACCTGTCAGAGTCTTTTTAACCTTTTTGAGGGACCTCCATGAAAACACAATACTTTAGAATTATAGTTGCTTGCAAAGATTTTTGAGAAAAATCATCAGAATTAAAGCTCTTAACTGTGGAGAACAAGACTTAACAATGGCCATAGTTAAAGATGGAACTGACAAGGAAATTTGGTTACTTTCTATTACAACAATTTAACGTATCAGATTTTTAGGAATCATATACAAGTTTGGGGTGCATACCAACAATACATTTATACAAATATAACTCAGAGAAGGCTAAGCATCATTTTTTATTTGCTAATGTCTTCTATATTATTTAACATATTAAATAAGCCTGATTGGGTTTATTATCTTTCTTTCAGATGTTTTCAGGGTTTCTCTGTATTTTCCCAAAGTTAGTTTGAGGTCAAAAGACTTAATTTAGAATACAAAATTTGATTTGGGGAAGATTGTCAAGTATTTCAAGGGTTTATAACACTTGATCAAAAAAAGATTATAGGTCACTGTAAATTAAGTCATGCATTTAGCCAAAGTGATAAGCAAAACATTTTAAAATCAAAATCTTTTCTCATTGATAGAGAGAAAACTAAATTTTCCAAGTAATCAAAAGGCCTAATAAAGACAATGTGAGACACACAAAATCTCTCCTCTTTCTCAACTTTCCCCTTTTGCAGTTCACTCAAAGGTGAATAAAAATCTTTTGCTATCTTGTATTAATATTACACAAAAACCTTGTTGAAAAGAGAAAAACAAACTTAACTTTTGTACAAATGTGTCTTTAATACTAAAGCTAATTTTAACTAAATGTTATAAACAAATCTGTCTAATATCATTCAGCGTTGACCACACAAAGATATCCATACACTTTTCATAACTACTTAAAATTTTAAAAAATTTCCTTTTATAGCCTCTCACTTTTGCCTGCCTTTTAAAATTTTGAAACAACATCTAGATAACTCTCAAACTAAACAAAATTATTTTCTTTTAATAAAATCCGCTTCTTCATGACTTCCTTAAAACATTTTCATCAAAACATGTCTTTCTTTGTTTGTTTGTTTTTGGTACTTAGCATGTGAAATTGTTTCTCTGAATTTTAACACTTGTAATTATATATATTAACTATAGTTTTTTTAGACGGAATCTTACTGTCTTACTCTGTCACCCAGGCTGGAGTGCAATGGTGCGATTTTGGCTCTCTGTAACCTCCACCTTCTGGGTTCAAGCGATTGTCCTGCCTCAGCCTCCCCAGTAGCTGGGATTATAGGTGCCCGCCACCACGCCCAGCTAATTTTTGTATTTTTAGTAGAGGTAGGATGTCACCATGTTGGCCAGGCTGGTCTCGAACTCCTGACCTCAGGTGATCTGCCAGCCTCGGCCTCCAAAAGTGTTGGGATTACAAACATGAGCCACCACACCTGGCCAGTTGTAACTCTTTATAACCTTAATTTTCAGTAAAAATATAGGAAGTAAGAAATTTTAATTGTTACGTACCAAAACATTTTAGGAATACATATTTTATAATTTCTAGAAGCATAGGTTTGTTTGTAGAACAATTTTTTCAATGTGAAACAGATTACATTTACCAACAAACTCAAATATCTTTTGTTTCTTTAAAATAAGACAAAAGTATATATGCTTAAACTCATTTAGTCATGATTGTTTTAGCATTATGTTACATTTGGAAATAATCTAGATATTAAATGAATATTCTTCATTTAATTTAGCTAAGCGTAACTCTAAGTGTACCAGTTATCAAAGAGATTTGAAAACTTTTAAGTAAACTGATCATGAAATGTAATTATTATTTAAAAGTTTATTTTGTTTAGTTTTATCTAATTTACTCATTTTAGCAATTATATTTGAATTGTTCATGAAAATAAAGCTAGCCATTTAAATTATATTATATTTTCTTTTGAAAAGCAAAACCAAGCTAATCCTGAATTCGTCAGTCTTATCTTAAGCAAAGTGTGTGAGATACTGGACACAGGTACCCTCCCCAGTGTCTTCTCCAATCGTCCTGAGTTTACATATAACATCCAGGGTAGCTATGAAGGACAGGACTTATCTGTGTCCTAGATTTACCCACTAGAAACACAGATGGTATACAAACACAGGTACATGCGTATACATAAAAATGCAAACAGAAATATAAATTTTATAGCTTTGGTTTTACAATTTGAGCTGTAAGATAAGTAAAACTCACTGGCTTAAAATGACAGTTGGATTCAAACTGTGACTTTAAATGAAACAAAGTTAATCTGTTGCACATAGTAGAAGCTCCTGAGTTTTAGAGAAAATAGGAGAGCAAATTCACAACTGAAAGCACAGAGAGACACTAAGTTTTTTGTCTTTTTGTTTTGTTTTGTTTCTTTTGTGACGGAGTCTCCAGTCTCGCTCTGTGGGCAAGGCTGGAGTGCAATGGCGCGATCTCGGCTCACTGCAACCTCTGGCCCCCGTGTTCAAGCGAGTCTCCTGCCTCAGTCTCCCGAGTAGCTGGGACTACAGGCATGCGCCACCACGCCTGGCTAATTTTTTGTGTTTTATTTTGTTTTTTTTTTAGTAGAGATGAGGTTTCACCGTGTTAGCCAGGATGATCTAGATCCCCTGATCTTGTGATCCGCCCGCCTCAGCCTCCCAAGGCGCTGAGATTACAGGCGTGAGCCACAGCGCCTGGTCCGACACTGTTAAGTTTTTACAAGAAGGAGTTGGGTGTGTCAGAAGAGACACAGAGGATGATTAAAAATGGATGCCACAGCAACACAAAACCATAGGAATTTATGAAGGGGTGGCCTGCCCCTCCACACCTGTGGGCGTTTCTCCTTAGGTGGAACCAGAGACTTGAGAAAAGAAATGAGACAGAGAGACAAAGTATAGAGAAAGGAAAAGTGGGCCCAGGGGACCGGCACTCAGCATACAGAGGACCCACGCCGGCACCAGTCTCTGAGTTCCCTCAGTATTTATTGATCATTATCTTTACCATTTAGAAAATGGAAGTGACAGGGTAATAGGATCATAGTAGGGAGAAGGTCAGCAGTAAGACATACGAATAAAGATCTCTGTGACATGAATAAGTTTGAGGAGAAGTGCTGTGCCTTGATATGCACATGCAAACATCTCCATAAACCTTTTTAGTGCATAAAGAGCAGTATTGCTGCTAGCATGTCCCACCTTCAGCCCTAAGGCGATTTTCTCCCATCTCAGTAAATAGAACATACAATTGGGTTTTACACGGAGATGTTCCATTGCCCAAGGATGGGCAGGAGACAGATGCTTTTCACTACCTCAACTGCCAAGAGGCCTTCTTTCCTCTTATACTAGTCCTCCTCAGCACAGACCCTTCACGGGTGTCAGGCTGGGGAATGATTAGGTCTTCCCCTTCCCACGAGGCCATATTTCAGACTATCACATGGGGAGAAACCTTGGACAATACCTAACTTTCCTAGGCAGAGGTCCCTGCGAACTTCCGCAGTGTATGTGTCCCTGGGTACTTGAGATTAAGAGAATAGTGATGACTTTTTTTTTTTTTTTTTTTTTTTTTTTTTTTTTTTTTTNAGAGCAGTATTGCTGCTAGCATGTCCCACCTTCAGCCCTAAGGCGATTTTCTCCCATCTCAGTAAATAGAACATACAATTGGGTTTTACACGGAGATGTTCCATTGCCCAAGGATGGGCAGGAGACAGATGCTTTTCACTACCTCAACTGCCAAGAGGCCTTCTTTCCTCTTATACTAGTCCTCCTCAGCACAGACCCTTCACGGGTGTCAGGCTGGGGAATGATTAGGTCTTCCCCTTCCCACGAGGCCATATTTCAGACTATCACATGGGGAGAAACCTTGGACAATACCTAACTTTCCTAGGCAGAGGTCCCTGCGAACTTCCGCAGTGTATGTGTCCCTGGGTACTTGAGATTAAGAGAATAGTGATGACTTTTTTTTTTTTTTTTTTTTTTTTTTTTTTTTTTTTTTGAGACAGAGTCTTGCTCTGTCACCCGGGCTGGAGTGCAGTGGCCGGATCTCAGCTCACTGCAAGCTCTGCCTCCCGGGTTTACGCCATTCTCCTGCCTCAGCCTCCCGAGTAGCTGGGACTACAGGCGCCAGTCACCTCGCCCGGCTAGCTTTTTGTATTTTTTTTACTAGAGACGGGGTTTCACCGTGTTAGCCAGGATGGTCTCAAACTCCTGACCTCGTGATCCGCCAGGCACTCGTTTAACAAAGCACACCCGGCACAGCCCAAATCCGTTACACCTTGAGTCACCACAGCACATGTCTCCTGCAAGGACAAAGTTGGGGTAGGGTCACAGATTAACAGCATCTCAAATACAGAACAAAATGGAGTCTCTTATATCTACTTCTTTCAGTATAGACACAGTAACAGTCTGATCTCTCTTTCTTTTCCCCACAGTTTACCATAGGATTTTATATGAAGATCAGTTTTAGGTAGATAGACAGCTTTCAGTTTAGTCTCCACTTTTCAATTGTACCACTGAAGTCAGAAGCAACAAATAAATACATAGGGCCGATGAAGCGTTTGAAGTTTCTCAGGCCCAATACTCAGACATGTAAAAGGCAGGTACAGCTATAAAGTTAAGCACCTGGATTTCCAGAAATCAAGGATCCCATTCCTGAACTGAATCTCAGGTATCCCAAAGCGGAGGCAAAAGCGCAAGAGGAAAATGCCACGAGCTGGGTTCTGATACCTCGCTGTAAGGACATTCCCCTGAGGCTGGTGGGTGACCTAACTCCAACCAGCCCTCTCTGTGATTAGCTCATCCCCTACAGGTTTTCTTTTCCTGATGGGAGGTGTTTTCACAGCCTCCAAACGACCAAATGGTACTCATTGTCAAGCCATAGTCCTGGGTCTGAGATTCCTCACTGACCAACCTAGCTAATGACTTTTTCCCATACCAAATTGCCACTTACTGTTAGTTTCTGTTTGACTCAGTCAGAAATCTGAGGCTTTTCTTACCTAAATATGCAAAAAAATACCTGGGATATCCTTTCTTATTATTTATCCACTGACCACCAATGAAAAAAAAGTAGAGGTTTAAAAGGAAAAATATTAATGATTTAAAAGAACTGAATGGAAGGTCATAGGTGGTACGAAAGAGGAACAGAAGCAAATGGAAGAGTAAGTCTTGGCGGAACCAGTTTGGGAAGATCATAAGCTTCCCCAAAAGACCAACACAATACAGTTTTTTGAGCAAAAACATGTCAAGAAAGGAAATAAAGAAACCAATCATACACACACACACACACACACACACACACACACACACACACACATACGTATATACTTCAGGCTGTATGTGTGTATAAAAGATTTCATATAAATATATATATATATATATATCAGCTTTTAATAATATTAGCTTTTAATTAAGCTGACTTCTGATTAAGCTGACTTTTAATTAAGCTGACCACACAAAACTTTACATCTCTTACTATTCTTATGCAGCCTAAACGGTCAATATTCCTGGTTTTTGAACTTTCTTTTTGTTAAGCCAAAGGTATCTACCAAGTGACTCAGAAACAAGTTTTTTTGACTTAACCAAGAACACATGAGATGTCTCCAAAGAGGTACAAAGAAGTGGTCCTCACAGGATCCAGAGCCATGCCCAAAAACATCTAAAGAAAACAAAACAAAACAAAACAAAGACTTAGAGACGACCAGGAAACAACAACTGTCCATTGGAGGCAAAGGATCAATAACACATGAGTACCCCAAAAAGTCAAGAGGCAAACAATATACATTCAAAAGAAATAAGTGTTTCATTTTTATCCTGAGTTAAAGGATTTTCGTTTTCAGGGGACCAGTTCTCTGACCAGGAATCGAACCCAGGCTGCAGCAGCGAAAGCACAGAATCTTAGCTACTGGAGTGCCCTTCATTGTGGATCTGCAGAGGATCCAGAACTGGTAGTGTGAGCATGCAAAGGATTTTAACTTGTTTTAGATCTGATTTCTGCTTTATAGAAAATCTTGCCAAGGGAGTTTTAGGGTTATATTTCTGCTGTATCTTTTATATGTACCAATAAGATAGCTGTTTAAGATGAGAGCTCTCTACAGTTTTTTTTTTTTTTTTTTATATAGTCAATTTATGTATTCCATGAGTGATTCAAGCCCATAAGTCTTTTTCGTGGAAAATCACAGAAGTAACTTTCCAGGTTTAGAATACCGTGGACAGGTCCCCATTTATAACAATGAGTATGGATTTTCTAATTATATAACCAGATCCTCATTTAAAACCCATATCCTCTTGAGATCTATAGTCTACAGTTGGTTTGCCAAGGTTGATTTAAATAACCAATGAAACCATTATAAATATCCAAAAAAAATTTCTAAGTCTATTCTATTAGGTGAACCCAATATGCTTTATTTATATACAGCTGGAAAACATTATTACTGCCTAATAACCTTCCCCTAATTTTCCACCCAATAAATATCCTCCTGTTAACCATTCAAATGCTTGATCAAAATATAATATTAGTCAACAGTATTTTACAATTGAAGCAGGATTGAAACTCTTTGGGAGTGTATGAAAATCAAATCAAGCTTGAATCAAATATTAAATAACATCAGAAAACACAAAACAAAAAAACTGCCTACAAGTTTGTAATTGTGGATGTGGATGTGTGTGTGCACATGTGTGCATGTATGTGTGTGTCATGTATCTGAATTTACACTAGCTCTTAATTTATAATGAAAATAAAATTATCCTCATTATTTCCTTTTTCCTTCACTGAGGAGGCATTCCCTGGGCACACATACCAAACTTGTACCTTTGTAATTTTTGACTTTTAATTTCTTAGACAAAACGCCTGCCATTTCCCCAAAGCAATATGTACTTGCAGTTATTAATTCACATAAATTCACTCCATCCCTTAAAATTGATTTTGTGAAATTAAATCATATACTTTTATATTTAGCTAAATTTTGAAAAGGTGATGTATTAAACTGTATTATTTGAATTATTTAATGATTTGCTGCTAAGGTGATTTGGCCACAATATGGTAACCTCATCTGAAAAATATATTTTTTTTGGTTTTCAACATGCGCCCCTATACTTGACATCCACAATTCTCCAAAATGAATATCGCCATCATCTGAATCAGATTTCTTTTCCAGTGTAGGTATTATGCATTAAGAAGCCAAGAGCCCAAGAGTTTAATTACTATTCTTATTTTGCAGCCTCTCAGACTTAAACTCAATGTATGATGTACATATCTTCCAGGCACTGTTGCATCAAGCAAACATCAGTTGTCACTTGTTGGGGCCGTTAACTAGACAAGTCCAAAACAAAACTCAGAACAGAGAGGACATGTTGTGCATTCTATAAATTACGTGCTCTGAGAACCTATTAAAGCTGACAGTGAAGGGGGCCTGCTATTGGTGAGCACCTTATTATACCTTGTACTTTATTCCCTGTTGACTTTGGTTATGCCATACCTTTCCATTTCCTGGAGAAATAAATTAAAAGTCAGAAGTAATTTGCCTGACAGAGGGTGCAGGTGGAATTTTGTTCAGAACAGCCTTTGCACACTGTGAAATCCAATTTAACCCCTTGATGGGGGGACAGCTTATTTTCTTTTGTTGACAGCTTTGTGGCAGCTAAAATAGGGACCTGATTAAATAGAGACAGTGAGAGATTGAGGTCTTGTTCTAACAGCAGGGGGATCAAGGCCTCTAATCTTATCTCCCACAGCACTGAGATGAACTGAGGATGTAGGTGGGAGAGATTAGTCCAGGTATTTTGTGTGATAGGAGGGGAAAATACTAAGGAGAGAAAATATAGGTAAAAAAGGATATGAACAACAATTTTTAAAATAATAAATATTTATTAGGAGTTGAAAATAAAAAAGTCTAGACTGCAGTAAAAGAAAAAAAGAAAAAGAGCCCTAAGTTAACAGTTTGAAAAGGTGAGCTTTGTGTAATTTTATCCTCTGATGATTGTTTCTTTAAAAGTGGGTGCTTTTTAAAAGTAAAATATTGTAAATGTGAAATGTATCTAAGACAATACAATATCATTTGGTTCTATTTGTGTGCCGCCTTGCCTAACAAAATTATTATTTACACTCATATTCACCACATTTAAATGAAACCTAACAAATATACAATATCTGTTTCATTAATTCAGAATTATTTATTTATTTACTTATTTACTTATTTTTTTGATGGAGTCTCACTCTGTCACCCACGCTGGAGTGCAGCGCCACCATCTCGGCTCGCTGCAATGTCTGCCTCCCGGGTTTGAGCGGTTCTCCTGCCTCAGCCTCCCTAGTAGCTGGGATTACAAGCATGTGCCACCACGCCCAGCTATTTTTTTTTTTGTATTTTTTTTTTTAGTAGAGATGAGGTTTCACCATTTTGGCCAGGATGGTCTCGAACTACTGATCTTGTGATCTGCCTGCCTTAGCCTCCCAAAGTGCTGGGATTACAGGCATGAGCCACCTTGCCCAGCCCCATTCAGAATAATTTATTATGGATCCACCAAGTCCTATAAATAGTATTCATCTGAGATTGATATTAATCTTTTATAAAATTACTTTGTCAATGTTATCCAGAATGTGGAACACAAATTGTATCACTTGCTAATTGTTATGATACATTTTGAAATTTCAGTAGGTCTAAGTAAGTGCTTTTATTGAGGGTTCAATCTAGGGTAGAAGACCCTAGCAATTTTGTTTTTCTCAAAGAATACTCAAAATCATATTTTTCCTTTAGGTATATATATGATTGCTTTCTACCTGGCCTTAGCTGGGCTGTGCCATTTGCTTCCATATGCTTTTTGCAGTATGTCTCCTGTGACGCACTTCCCTGTACCATATCTAGTGTTGTCTGTTAATTGATGGAGTTGGAGGGTGAGTCAGGTCAGAATTTTTACTTTAGTGTCTTCATATCTACAGAATGTGAACAAGTATTATGTAGATATAGTTATAGATTCAGATACATGACACACACACATGCACAGATGTCTACATCCACAAATGGTTCACTGGTCAATAGATTTGAGAAAAACTTTGTTAAATATGTGTACAAACTTTGATTTTAAAGGATCTGAGAAGTCCTGTGGGAATGTGAGGGGCAACTCTTTAAGAAACTGAGTGGCTTAAGTAGCATCTCCTTAACTAATTTTACCATGGAATCCCTTTCAAAGAACACCTCTCAGCTGTGGTGTGGGAGGTCACTCACTTCATACCCACAGGTCCTTCTACCTTGGAGACATACAGGTCCTAAAGTGACCTTCTCTTAGTATAGCCTAGGGTTGTTCCCCTAATCTGTACTTATAAATTCAGGGACACACAGAAATATGCATAAAATTGTTGCTCAGGTGATCCATCCTTCCTTCCTTCCTTCCTTCCTTCCTTCCTTCCTTCTTTCTTTTTCTTTCTTTCTTTCTTTCTTTCTTTCTTTCTTTCTTTCTTTCTTTCTTTCTTTCTTTCTTTCTTTCTTTCTTTCTCTCTCTTTCTTTCTTTCTTTCTTTCTTTCTTTCTTTCTTTCTTTCTAGCTATATTCTTTTCGTTTCTTCCTGCCATCCATCCTTCCTTCCTTCCTTCCTTCCTTCCTTCCTTCCTTCCTTCCTTCCTTCCTTCCTTCCTTCCTTCCTTCCTTCCTTCCTTCCTTTCTTTCCTTTTCTTTTCTTTTCCTTTCTTTCCTTCTTCCTTCCTTCCTTCCTTCCTTTCTCTTTCTCTCTCTCTCTTTCTCTTTTTGACAGAGTCTCACTGTGTTGCCCAGGATGGAGTGCAGTGGTGCTATGTCGGCTCACTGTAACCTCCACCTCCTGGCTTCAAGCCATTCTCCTGCCTCCTGAGTAGCACAGACTACAGGCGTGCACCACCACACCTGGCTAATTTTTAAAATATTTTTAGTAGAGATGGGGTTTCACCATATTGGTCAGGCTGGTCTTGAACTCCTGACCTCAAAAGATTGTCCTGCCTCAGTCTCCCAAAGTGCTGCCATTACAGGCACGAGTCACTGTGCCCAGCCTGGTGATGAATATTTCTTGACACATTTTCACATATTTTTGTCTAATATACTTTCTACTTTCTGAGTCTCTGGGGCAAATCCTCTTTTCTCACATAAGCTTTCAAGTGACTCTCCTTCAGCTCTTGTCTTTTTCAGCTTTGCTTTTTAACTATTAATTTTTTCAGAACAAATGACATGATTTTATGGGAAATTTGCCTTTCTGAAGATTCTCTTGTGGGCATTTGGGAGTACATGTACATTTCTATATTCAGTTGTTTTGTTCTGAGATTTACATACTATGTGCAGTTTTACCCCCATGTTATTGAGCTGTTGAGTACAGCAAGAGTGAAATAAATGTGAGGGTGTCACACATATGGCTTCATAACTTCACCAAAATAGGTGAGCTAAGGTGCCAGAGTATCAAGAGGCCTGAGATGTTGTAAAATGGAGTGAGTAGGAATTTTGTTTTTTAATGTTGAAAGATTGTGACACTTCTCCAAGCCTCAGAATTCCCATCCCATATGGATGCTATAAAAATTAAATAAGATGCCTTGCCTAAAGCCTACATATTATAGGGCCTCTATATTCATTCACTGTCTCATTTTTCCACCGTTCAGGCCAGTCTTGTTAAAGTCAAAGTTTTTGTTTATACCAAAGTGTTTCCAGGATGAGAATTTAACCTCCAAAGACACTTAAAATTTCTGTGGCTCCCTTGAATCAAATACAGAAGCTGTATAATCATATTTAATATCTTTCCCTTCAGACAAAGAGGTAGATACTGAGAATCAACTAGCTTAAATTACATTTCATCCCTCTTCAAGCAAGCAATGGTGGGAAAGTTTAAAAGTACATTTTCCATATTCCTAGACAGAGGGGGCAACTCTATTAGTTTAGCTTCTGCCAATCAAATAAGCCTGAATTAAATTTGATCTGGAACAAGTCAGGTAAAGAGGCAGGGAAGGAGACATTAATTCTTTTCTGTTATATATTATGGTCCAGGAGACATACGTTTATGGAGCTGGTTGCCATGTCAGGGATTCATTCAACAGATAACTTTCTCATTCTGCAGCTTCCTCATTCAGGGACAGCAGCTCCTTCAGTAAACTCCTCCTACATTGTTGCTTGGGAAGTCATTACTAGAAGCTCAGCTAGGAACCTGTGTCTTCAGGCTTTCCAACAATTCTTAAGCCAGCCTTTTAGTTCTGTTGTGTTTTTCATTTTCTCTTATTTTATTTTATTTTTGAGACGGAGTCTTGCTCTGTTGCCTGCTGGAGCGCAGTGGCGCCATCTCGGCTCACTGCAACCTCTGCCTCAGCCACCTGAGTAGCTGGGGCTACAAGCGTGCGCCACCACATCCAGCTAATTTTTCTATTTTTAGTAGAGACGGGGTTTCACCATGTTGGCCAGGATAGTCTTGACCTCTTGACCTCATAATCCACCCACCTCAGCCTCCCAAAGTGCTGGGATTATAAGTGTGGGCCACCATGCCTGGCCTTTATTTTTTATTTTTTTTATTTTTATTTTTTTTGAGATGGAGTTTCACTCTTGTTGCCCAGGCTGGAGTGCAATGGCATAATCTCAGCTCAGTACAACCTTTGTCTCCTGAGTTCAAGCAATTCTCCTGCCTCAGTCTCCCAAGTAGCTGGGATTAGAGGCGTCCGCCCACCACCATGCCTGGCTGATTTTTTGTATTTTTAGTAGAGACAGTTTTGCCATGTTGGCCAGGCTGGTCTTGACCTCCTGACCTCAGGTGATCCACCCTCCTTGGCCTCCCAAAGTGTTGGGTTTACAGGCGTGAGTCACTGCGCCCAGCCTGTTGTGTTTTTAAAATGTGATAAATCCCTTTGCGATTAATAGTGTATATTGTGTCCACTGTTCTCTGACTGATACAGAAGATAGTAAGACTACTGTAATTCAGGTTGTTGTTCAAATGCTCAGTGAAGGTGGAAGATGAAAGTATTTTCAGGGAAGAACCATACCACAATTCTGACAGTCTCGTCTTGTATAAAATGCAGGAATGACTTTGCTATGTTAATTTTCTCTTCTCAAGACCCCTTTTATTTTTTTTTCAAATAAGATAACATTTACCCTTTCCAGGAATTAAGATGTGTATATCTTGGAGGAGGGGTATTTTCTAGCCTTTTACAAAAGGGATTGAATTTAAGGAGATCATTGTTTTTCAAACTGTTTTCCTCAGAGAGTTTCTAAGGGTTTCTTAGGGAGATACTAGAAACAAGTGTGAATCTGACCTCAATTATCATTGCTTCAAAATCCTATTGAACCTTCTCCTCTTTTCATTTAATAATTTGTTTGTACAAAGTTTATCATGGTAGAAAGACCTTTCAAGACGGAGAGAGAGCACCTAAATTGCTGTAACTCATGATCATCAATGTGAATTCTGAAACACAGTTTTCTGATTCCCAAGCCTGCCAGTACTTTTTTACCAAATGAAAAGTTGATGTCAAATACACACGAGGATATTAAGCTGAGCCGATTAAGAGATACTCTTTTACTGAAAATAAAGTCTCTCTCTAGGGAAGAAACTCACTGATTAAATGGTTACAAAACAAAGACCCATTTGTGGCGATTAATCACAAGGTCACAAAACGTGAGTTCAAAGTCCAATTCAAATTCCATATTGTAAACTTCACTCTAAGCAATAATTTCTGTCATCAGTAAATGATTTTATCACGTTGCCATTTCTTTTTCTGCTCAAAGTTGTGTTGTTTATGTTTGTTCTTTGAGCCTTTTTGAAATTATTTGCTTTCAGGGCAAGTTTTCACCAAGGGGAGTGATGATAATGACTACTCTTGTGGTCAGAATGTTTTAAAAACAGAGAAACATTTGCTTCGTGGTTTTGATAACCACATTTGCTACCTGTGCCTCGGGTCATTCTGACATATGCAGGAAGAAAGCAGTGTTTAACAAGAGATGACTAGAGATGACACTATTTTACCACTCCTCCTCCTAACTCTTATGATAGGAAATGAAAACAGGAACAACAATAGAAAGGCAGGGAACACTACTCTGGAGGAAAAAAATTTTCCATATTTCACAGTAACATCCTTTCAGTTGACATGAGTGCTTTGTAGAGTTTCTGCCACATGAGTTTCTGGAAGGTGTTGACAGTATTGGTGGCCAAAGAAAAATTGCTTTCCTGTGGAAACCCTAACAAAAGGAGCTCTTCAAAATGAACCCGTGTACCACTTCTGTCCCAACCAGTTGTTGAGTACGACGTAGCTCTAAATGCCGATGGGACAGAAAATTTTAACCTGAGATAGAAGCGTTGCTGAGACTTCATGGAGAAGACTGACAGCAGATATTCACTTAGAGAAGCTCTCCTTACACTTCATTGAGTAAACTGCAGAGAAGCACAGGACAGCGAGGGAGATGCGGCTAGTGCTCGTAGATGTACCAGCAATTTATGATCATGGCCTCTTGAGTGCAATGGTAGGTGTTAATAGGAAAGTAATATTAATATTTATTCATCATTATACTATGATATTATTAGCATTTTCTCATTGACTCTTTACAATACTATCAGCAAGTAGATATCATTATTCTCTTTTACAGCAAGAAATTGAGAAACAAGGATGGTGTGTAAGGCAAGTAATGCTTAAAAAACCCAATTCTGACTAATTTCTATTCTGTAAGTCAAATAACATAAGAAAATAGTATTTTAAGTCTCATAAGATATCATAATAATTTTCCAATCTGTCTCTTGGTTGTTATCGTTATTGGTTTTATGCATAGTTTTATATGGCATTCTTTGATTTTTTTTCTTTTTGATAGAGTCTTGCTCTGTCGCCCAGGCTGGAGTGCAGTGGCATGATCTTGACTCACTGCCACATCTCCCTACTGTGCTCAAGTGATTCTCTTGCCTCAGCCTCTCGAGTAGCTGAGACTACAGACCCATGCCACCACGCCTGGCTAATTTTTGTATTTTTAGTAGAGACAGGGTTTTACCATGTTGGCCAGGTTGGTCTTGAACTCGTGACCACAAGTGATCCGACTGCCTCGGTCTCCCAAAGTGCTGGGATTACAAGAGTGAGCCACTTTACCCAGTGAATATAGAAGCATTTCTATGTAAACTAAAATGCAACTGCATTGTGAAGTCTCCCACTCCAGACTGCCAAAAATTTGTTTTGCTTTATGTTTGCCTTCATCAGAAAATAAAAGAATACAGACACCTCATTCTTTAAAAGCCAACTTGCTTTGAGTAGCAGCTTTAAAAATAGAAAACAAATTTATATTCTTCATTTTTCTAGTAAATCTTAGTGTTTGCTGCTACAATGTTTAGTGGGAAATTGTGTTCTTTTCCCTATCATATTCTTTGTTGATGCTAACGAGACAAGATAGGAATGACAAACCACCTTGAGTACCTCTCCAAGCAATATATATCTTGAAGATTACAGACTAAGCTATATACAAAATCAATCTATTTTTTTTTTTCAGCATGACTCTGTGGATCTGTCTTTTCTTGTAAAGATATTAATTGGGCCAAGGGGCTTTCAGGAAGTGGTTTAGTGGGACTTAACATCTATCAACAAATATTTATCAAGTGCCTACTTTGTAACATATTGCCTTGTGAACATTTTGCAAAATTCTTGCTTTACTGCTGCATTATTTGTATGTTACAGGAGAAGATGGTGAGAGGAGTTCAAACTGAGAAATTCACTTTTTGTGTTGTTCACAATCTTTCCCACTATGTCAGTATTAATAACTTCAGGACTGTGGCCCTATACCTTGGTGGAAGGAAACATGATAAGTAATTAATTTACAGGGAAGGGACATGAGCAGGAACGTAGAAAACTGAGGGAGAATAAAGTAATCTGAAAATGAAGTTGTAGAAGACATTTGCTGTTTGCCTTTTACTAACCCTTCCCTTCCTATTGAGACCTACATTTTACCATGTAGATCTCATTTACTACATTTTACTATGTTCATCTCATGTTAGTTGGAGTTAAGTTTCAGGCCTGTAGCATATGACCCCAAGCCAGGTATATCAGAGACCCAAATGCTGCTGGCAACAGAAATTGGTTCAGTGATCAGTATACATGTAATGTAAGCCAGTTAAATCAGAGTGAAACTCAGTTGGTCTTGGAAGGACTAATATAAACAGGTTCTCCTTTCTCAAAGGTACTTCTATCTAGGAGGATTTAAAGATAATGCTACTTTAGTCATCTTGCCGTCATTTTCAGGCTGAGAATAAGATTAATACAAGGTAAAGAAGACAGCAAATAAAATACATATAAATAAAATCCATCAACCAAGGCACCAAATCCAGCACTTACCCTGAACTTTTTAACCCCAGGGCACACTGGCCATTGACCAGTATATTTTTTGTTTTGTTTTTTTGAATAATCTAGTTTAGTTGATTTTCTGTCACTTATAACTAACAGATTAATAATTCAGAGAGGATGAACAATAATTACAGTGCCCATACAACAAGAAGTTAGAACCCAGATCAGTCCCAGGCAAGTTTGAGAGATGATCTGAAGCACAGTTTCAGAGTTGCTTTGTAAAAGTGGAGTGCAGGTGGAGGTCAGAGAAGGGAGGTTCCTCCAGACAACATCCTAGGGATAAAAATCCCAGTTGTAAGATATGAAATTCTAAGGAACTGGAAAGAAATAGACTCTCAGGTACTCTACTAGGATCTTAGGCGAAAGCTTAGGTGGGACATGCAAGTAACCTGACTCCTTTGTAGGAAGTTAGAAGCAGTAGGTATGTAACCACCCAATGGGTTCACTTTGCCCGCTGCCCAGACAGAGCCAATTTATCAAGACAGGAGAATTGCAATAGAGAAAGAGCTGTTCACGCAGAGCTGGCTGTGCGGGAGACCAGAATTTTATTATTACTTAAGTCAATCTCCCAGAGCATTCAGGGATCAGAGTTTTTAAAGACAGTTTGGTGGGTGGGGAGGGGCAGTGAGTCAAGGAGTGCTAATTGGTTGGGTCAGAGATGAAATCATGGGGCTTCACTGTCTTGAGCTGAGTCAGTTTCTGGGTGGGGGTCACAAGATCAGATGAGCCAGCTTTACGGATCTGGGTGGTGCCCGTTGATCCATCAAGTGCAGGGTTGGCCAAATATCTTAAGCACTGATCTTAGGAGCAGTTTAGAGAGGGTCAGAGTCTTTTAGCCTCCAGCTGCCTGACTCCTAAACCATAGTTTCTAATCTTGTGGCTGATGTTAGTAGTCCAGTCCCCAGGCAAGAAGGAGGTTTGTTCATGGGAAAGGGCTGTTATTGCCTTTGTTTTAAACTATAACTTATAAACTAAGTTCCTCTCAAAGTTAGTTCAGTCTATGCCCAGGAATGAGCGAGGACAGCTTGGAGGTTAGAAGCAAGGTGGAGTTGGTTAAGTTAGATTTCTTTCAGTGTCTTAGTCATAATTTTGCAAAAGTGGTTTCAGGTTATCGTCACAAATATTTTAAATTCTGTTGACACTGTAAAATGTAATGTAAAACTGTCTCTGAATTATTTCCAGAAGAGAGGAGTTGCTGATTTCAGAGATAAGAAGCACTTTTTTATTTTTTTGAGAAAGGGTCTTGCTCTTTCACCCAGGCTGGAGTACAGTGGCACAATTTTGGCTCACTGCAACCTGCATTTCCCAGGCTCAGTTGATCCTCCTGCCTCAGCCTCCTGACTAGCTGAGACTACAGGCACACGCCTCCATACCTGGCTAATTTTTGTAATTTTAGTAGAGACAGGGTCTCACCATGTAGGCCAGATTGGCCTCAAACTCATGACCTCAAGTGATCAGCCTGCCTCAACCTCCAAAAGTGCTGGGATTAAAGGTGTGAGCCACCAGCCCCAGCCTCAGAAATAAGAAATACCTTGATATTCCCTTTGGAATAGAAGGTAAGTCCATGAAGGATTTTCAAACACACAGGTAACTGGGCCAGGCACAATGGCTCACACCTGTAATCTCAGCACTTTGGGAGGCTGAGGCAGGCAGATCACTTGAGGTCAGGAGTTTGAGACCAGCCTGGCCAACATGGTGAAACTCTGTCTATGCAAAACCCACAAAAATTAGCCAGGTATGGTGGTGAACCTGTGATCCCAGCTACCTGGGAGGCTGAGGCATGAGAATCTCTTGAACCTGGGAGGTGGAGGTTGCAGTGAGCCAAAGTCGTGCCCTTGCACTCTAGCCCAGGTGACAGAGCAGGAGACCCTGTCTCGAAAGAAAGATGAAAGAAAGAAAGAAAGAAAGAAAGAAAGAAAGAAAGAAAGAAAGAAAGAAGAAAAGAAAAGAAGAAGAAAGAAAAGAAAGAAAGAAAGAAGGGAGGGAGGGAGGGAGGGAGGGAGGGAGGGAGGGAGAAAGGAAGGAGGAAGAAGGAAGAAGAAAGAAGGGAAAGAAAGAAAAGAGAAAGGAAAGAAAGAAAACCACAGGTAACTAAGGGATGATGAAATTCCATGCATTAAAAAAACAAAACAAAACAAAATAACAGAGGATATCTGTCCTTTTATGCCTATACAGTTGAAAGTGAGGAAAGTGGAAATGAGAAGAAGAAGAAGTAAGATAGGTTCTTTGAGGTTATTTCTATATGGGAAACTGGATAGTAGAAATTTGCTTATGGGGTAACTTAAATTCTCAGTGCTTCATGTTCAACTCAAGCTTCTTGGTTGTGTTTCGGTAAAATTTCTCTTTCACTTTTACCTCCAAATCATCACTAACTCAGTCTGCTTTGTTAATAAATGCTTTATGAAGATGCTATTCTTTGTTACATTTGCTCCAAAATTGTAGTTATGTTCTTCCTCTCATGAGTCTGGAGCACAGAGCCAGACATGAACAGAGATAGTCTAAAAATAATTTTTTAGAAATTTCTGGCCAGGCACAGTGACTCACACCTGTAATCTCAACACTTCGAGAGGCTGTGGCAGGCAGAACACCTGAGGTCAGGAGTTTGAGACCAGCCTGGCCAACATGATGAAACCCCATTTCTACTAAAAATACAAAAAGCCAGGTGTGGTGGCAAGCGCCTGTAGTCCCAGCTACTTGGGAGGCTGAGGTACGATAATTGCTTGAACCTGGGAGGTGGAGTTTGCAGCGAGTCAAGATAGTGCCATTGCACTCCAACCTGGGTGACAGAGTGAGACTCTGTCTCAAAAAAAAAAAAAAAAAAAAAAAAAAAAAAAAAAAAAAAAAAAAAAAAAAAAGTATGAAATTAAAGTTTAAGGTAGAGTGATAATTAATCTCAGTTCCCCTGGAAAAATTCTAATTTGCCTCTATTGTCCTAGAGAATTATTAACAATTCCTTTTTTGTTAAATTAGATATAAGCAGGAGGCCACTAGTCTGAGGCTTATTCTGTACTTTGAATTCCTATATAACAAACTACAACCTAACTTAGGATGTCAACAAACTAAAACCAAACTCAGGAGTATTATTTTTAACAAATCTCCAAGTTTCAGCCAATCACAGGTAACCAACTGCTCACACCATGCCCAAACAAGGCAGACACCTAGTTGTGGCCAATCATCTGCTTAGCTTTTGTTCAGCCTATAAAAGCTTACTGCTCACACTGCTGGGCAGGGCTCTTTGAACCTCTTCTGGTTCTGAGTACTGCCTAATTCATGAATCATTCTTTCCTCAAATAAACAGTTCAATTTAATTTGCCTACGGTTTTTCTTTTAATACTTTTCACTTTCATATTTGTTGCCATTTGTAAAATAAAGTGTATGGACATCCAAATTCAAGCCCATCTTCTGTAGATTTCAAAAGTCTCAGGAAAGATCTCTTGAAAATTTCACATACAAATAACTTAGAATGCTTGTTCCATAATAATTTCTTGATAATAATCATGGCATGTAATATTTTATCACTTGCATTCTCTAATGTTCAAATTCTTCATTTATGGAATGGGAAACCTACAATAATTGAGCTACCTACTCAATTATTTACTGATATGTTTACTCAGTCACTCACTTAAACACACTCTCATTCTCTTTTTTCCAGTTCATACAATTATCAAGAGGTTGCTCCATACTTGGAGTAATGCTAGAATCTGAGGATAAAAAGGTTAATCAGAAATCATTCTTGCCTTCAAGCAACTCATGGTGTTAGGGGAAGGGACATGAGTAGAGAAATGAATTGAAATGTGCAGTATACCAAATTTGCAGAACAGATGATAATATAAATAACAGCATTAATTCCAAGATAAATTAAATATGTTTTGACAATATCAGTATCATGAACATGAACATGTATGTCATGGATAATTTCTTTCTGTTTTAAAAAATAATTTAACCACAGTTCTCAGTGAGTCTCTTCTTTCTAGTAAAGGGACATACTTGCAGGGCTCAAAAATTTGTTTCAAAGAAATTATAGGTATAATTGTCTATTGATTTCTGAACATTCAAAAAGTAATATCACAGGATTATGTCAAAGATGGCATTGTTTGTGATTCTCATATGCGTCAACACTCCCAGAAGTATATTTTATGCCACTACTAAAGACAGTTTGTAACAAAAATAATAGATGTTTCACCTCTGATTTCTTTAGATTAATCATTTATACAGAGCACACACACACACACACCATTTGCAAAATTAACCAAGGGAATTCAGGATTAAGATCATGGGGTCATAGCACATCTGCTTTAATCAGTGCTTGGCCCAGAGAAATTAGAAAAAACACATTTATATCACTCATACATAAAAGATTCTTTAAATAATTTATAAAAATGGATAATGCAGACCTTTACTCAATACACATTTATGTGAATAAATGAAGGATGAAATCTTAAATGTTGACTTAAGCAGCTTTACAGCTTTGTGATGATGCAAATTTTGTCAGACCTCTATGAGGTTATATTTCTTAATCTTTTAAGCGGTCCTATGATTATATTGGCTGAAAGATCCGTGTGTGTGTGTGTGTGTGTGTGGGTGTGGGTGTGGGTGTGTATACTGAATTTGATTACTGGGATAAAAGAAGATCCTCAATAGTTGTGAGTTATTATATAGGGTTAGCATTTTGATTTTTTTTTTAATTGAGTAGAGATTGTAGATAATATGCCGTGGATACAAGTCAAAGTCTAAACCTTCTTTTGGTCCTGGTACTATATTGATGTAGGATTTTTCTTCATGGTCACTTTGAAAGCCAGGGAACCCTAGCCAGCAATGCCCCACCTGGATATCACTTGGCCATGCTGGCATGCCCCAGCTTGTCTGTGTCATAGCTTGTACCTGTGTTCAGTGGTGCCCAATCTCTTGTATCACACCCAAGAAGAATAAGGATATGCTAGACACTGAAGGATGATTAGAGCAGAGAAGGATTTTATTGAGTGACTGAGCAGCTCTCAGTGGAGAGGAGACACAGGGAGTGGTCTGGTCCCCAACCCCTGCAGTTGGGTGGTTCTCTCTGCCTCATCAACTGAGTTTGGGAGCTTTATAAGCACAGGATGGGGAGTGCATGCTGATTGATTTGTGAGTGTGCAAAAAAGGTTAAAACGAAGCCACCACTCAAAGGTGAGCATGATACTGTAAAAAGGCAATTAGGAAAGGGTAGGTATATGTAAAATAGGAAGGGTGGAGATCAATCAAGGGGAAGTGCATCAAACAGGAATACAAGTTCTCAATCTGGTCTGAGGATTGAAGTTGTAGCTTGGTTTTCAGACTTTAAACTGTCTTTGGCTTGGAGGTGGAGATTCACTGGGCACCCATCCCTATCTGTCTAGGCATTTGGCTGCTTCCTGTCACTATCAATATCAAACTTGGTTTATCAAAACGACCAATAAAGATTAATGGCATGGCCTAATGCCTTTAACTTTCTGTTAAGAGAGCTAAGTAAGAAAACGTTATTGATGTGATACTTAGAAATCCAGTGTTTTAACAGTTTCTTCATTTGGTTTTTGGGCTTGTCTCCTGTTTCCCTACCCTTTACCTGTCCCCTTTCCTCTTGCATTCTCTTCACAAAGTACTTTATACCCTTTCCCCCCACTAATTACCTCTGCCTGAAATGGTCTTCTTGCTTTATTTTAATGAGATAAACTCAGAATTCCTATCTGTCCTGTAAGAGGCTGCTAAAGTGAGCCGAGATTGCACCACTGCACTCCAGCCTGGGCGACAGTGAGAGACTCTGTCTAAAAAAAAAAAAAAAAAGCTGCTAAAACACTACTGCTTCTACAAAGCCTCCTATAAACTTTTAGGAAGCCATAGTCACTGCTTTGAAACCAAACCGTATCTTTTAACTACCTCTGCAATAGCACTCAGTTTACAATAAAGTTCTTAGGTTTCTCTCCTACTTAATAATGAACTTTTGAAAGGTGGTGAATGCTTCTTGAAATTGATGCTAAATCCTTTTTTAATCAAATGTTCTTCAGATTTGCCACAGTGAAATTTTTAATCATGTATATTCTGAATTCAGCACAGCACATTCGAGAGCCTTGATTAGTGAAGGTGAGTACGTGAATGAATGGGTCACCATTGTAATACAAAGCATCTGTTGAAAGTGTAGTAATATTTTCATTTTATCTGCTAATTTTCACAAAACTCAAGATGCCATTAGTTGCAAAATACAACACCATGACATTACATATAAAATAAATAAGTATTTGCCAAGTGTACTCTAATACGATGCTTTTTCAACACTTGGAATAATTTTAGTAAGTTCTTGTAGACATTTCTTGTAGACTTTTGTAGACAAATTTCATTTTTATCATCTGTGTTTCTCTCTCTCTCTCTAGTATGAAATGTGTTAGAATTTAGGCATTTATACATCGTCTTAAGATTCAGAGGCAGACCCTTCGCAACTCTTTGGAAATTTATTTAGAATTGTTGATGCTTGTTTATTATCATTCAGTATCATCCTTTATGTCATCAAAAGTGCTGATAATGTTGTATTTTCTAACATTCTTGCCTTTAATACAACACAAATGTTACATTTTCTAAACGAGGGGCTTCACTGGTAACTCTGGGATTTGCTTACAAGCTGCTGAATCTAATTTTTGTGTATGTGTGTTTTTAATGAGTTAAAGTTCACATAACATCAAATTAACCATTTTAAAGTGTACCATCAGCGGCACTTAGTATATTCATAATGCTGCGCCACCACCACCTCTATCTACTTCTGAAACATTTTCATCATCCATAAGAAAACCATACTCGTTAAGCAGTCTCTTTCCACTGCTCCTTTCCTCTATCCCCTGGCAAACACGATCTTCTTTCTATCCCTATGGATTTACCCATTCTAGATATTTCACATAAAGAGTTGTATGATATATAACTTTTTGTGTCTGCCTTTTTTCACTTAGCAAAATGTTTTCAAGGTCCATCTACACTGTGGCATGTATTAATTCCTCCCTCCGTTCCCTCCCTCCCTCTCTCTGTCCCTCCCCCTTTTGCTTCCTTCCTTCCTTCCTTCCTTCCTTCCTTCCTTCCTGCCTGCCTGCCTGCCTTCCTTCCTTCCTTCCTTCCTTCCTTCCTTCCTTCCCTCCTTCCTTCCTTCCTTCCTTCCTTCTGGCAAGAGTCTCACTTTGTTGCCCAGGCTAAAGTACAACAGTGCAATATCGGCTCACTGCAACCTTCACCTCCTGGGTTCAAGCGATTCTTATGCCTCAGCCACCCAAGTGGCTGGGATCACAGGTGTTCACCACCATGCCTGGCTAATTTTTGTTTCTTTGTATAGCTGGAGTTTTGTTATGTTGGCCAGGCTGGTCTCGAGCTCCTGGCCTCAAGTCATCCGCCCACCTTAGCCTCCCAAAGTGCTGGGATTACAGGCATGAACCACTGTACCTGACCAGTACCACATTTCTTTTTATGGCTGAATAATATTCATTATGTGTACTTACCACAATTTCTTTATCTATTCATTGGTTAATGAATATTGGGTTATTTTTATCTTTCAGCTATTATAAATATTGCTGCTATAAATATGTGTGTATAAATATTTGAGTACTTGTTGGCAATTGTCTTGAGTATGTAGCTGGGAATGACACTGCTGGGTTATATGGTAATTCTGTACTTAACTTTTTGAAGAATTGTGGAACTGTTTTCAGCAGTGGTTATAGCATTTTAGATCATTTTCTATATCCCCAGCAACGTAAAAGTCTTCGACTTTCTTCACATCTTTGCTAACATTTTTTTTCTTTTCTTTCTTTCTTTCTTTTTTTTTTTTTTTGAGACACAGTCTCGCTCTGTCGCCCAGGCTGGAGTGCAGTGGCATGATCTCAGCTCACTGCAACCTCTGCCTCCCAGGCTCAAGCAATTCTCTTGCCTCTGCTTCCCTGTAGCTGGAATTACAGGCATGCACCATCATGCCCAGCTGATTTTTGTATTTTTAGTGGAGACAGGGTTTCGCCATGTTGGCCAGGCTGGTTGCCAACTCCTGGCCTCAAGTGACCAACTCACCTCAGCCTCACAAAATGCTGGGATTACAGATGTGAACCACTGTGCCTGGCCAGCATCCTAAATTTTTGACAATGTAGTTTGAATTGATAACAACTTAGCTTCAACAACATGGAAATTCTCTGCTCCTATACAGCTGTGCTCCCTCTTTATATTGTTATTGCTACAGTTTCCATTTGTAGATACTGTGCGCCCCTTGATGTAGATTCATAATTATTGTTTAATGCATTTAAAATAATCACATGTGAAAGAAAAAGAGGAGTTACAAAGCAAACAACCCAATAACAATGGCTTTCATGTTTTGCTATGTAATTAGCATTCTTTATTTCTTCGTATGGCTTCAAGTTACAGTACAGTGTTCTTTCATTTTAGCCTGACTCCCTTAAGCATTATTATTATTATTATTTTGTTATTATTTTGTTTTTTTGAGACGGAGACTTGCTCTGTCGCCCCCAGGCTGGAGTGCAGTGGTGCGATCTTGGCTCACTGCAAGCTCCGCCTTCCAGGTTCACACCATTCTCCTGCTTCAGCCTCCCGGGCATTTCTTATAGGATAGACATACTAGCAAAGGAAGGCCCCAAATGTTGTTTATCTGGGAGTGTTTTTATTTTGACTTCACTTTTGAAGATTAATTTTGCCAGTTAAAGAATCCTTGTTTGACTATTTTTTTTTTTTTTTTTTTTTGAGTTTAAGCTCTTTATGTCTTCCAGCTAGGCGCAGTGATGCATGCCTGTAATCTCAACACCTTGGGAAGCTGAGGTGGGAGGATCACCTGAGCCCAGGACTTCAAAGCTGCAGTGAGCTATGATCATGCCACTGCACTCCAGCCTGGGCAACAGAGTGAGACCCTGTCTCTAAAAATTAAATAAATAAAAAATAGTCTTCCCACTGCCTTCTGGCTTCCAAGGTTCCTGATGAGAAATTGGCTGTTACTTTTATTGAGGATGCTGTTTATGTGAGGAATTATTTTTCTTTTATTGCTTTCAAGATATTTCTCTTTGTCCTTGTTTCTGAAAAATTTGATTATAATGTGTCTCTGTGTGCATCTCTTTGAGTTCATCCTTCTTGGAGTTTGCTAAGCTTCTCAGATGAGTAGCCATTACATCTTCAAATATTCTTTCTACCTGCTTCTCTCTCTTTTCTACTTTTGAATTTCGCCCAGTGCATATGCTGATAAACTTGATAGTGTCCCACAGATCTCTTAGCTTCTATTCACTCTTCTGCATTTTCTCATTTCTACTCTTCTTATTGGATAATTTTAATTGTTTTATCTTCAAATTTGCTGTTTATTTTTTCTGCTTGCTCAAGTCTGCTGTTGAAATGCTTTAGTAAATTTTTCATTTGAGCTATTGACTTGTTTCTAGAATTTTATTTTGTTCTTTTGGTAATTTTTGTCTCTTTTTTATTTTTTTTATTTTTTATTTTTATTATACTTCAAGTTCTAGGGTACATGGGCATAACATTCAGGTTTGTTACATATGTATACTTGTGCCATGTTGGTGTGCTGCACCCATCAACTCATCAGCACCCATCAATTCATCATTTATATCATGTATAACTCCCCAATGCAATCCATCCCCCCTCCCCCCTCCCCATGATGGGTCCCAGTGTGTGATGTTCCCCTTCCCGAGTCCAAGTGATCTCATTGTTCAGTTCCCACCTATGAGTGACAACATGCGGTGTTTGGTTTTCTCTTCTTGGGATAGTTTGCTAAGAATGATGGTTTCCAGCTGCATCCATGTCCCTACAAAGGACGCAAACTCATCCTTTTTTATGGCTGCATAGTATTCCATGGTGTATATGTGCCACATTTTCTTAATCCAGTCTGTCAC
>NW_016821003.1:802215-809458 GCF_001698545.2 Rhinopithecus bieti
AGCTTCCCAGCGGCTTTGTTTACCTACTTAAGCCTCAGCAATGGCGGGCGCCCCTCCCCCAGCCTCACTGCTGCCTTGTGGTTAGATCGCTGCAGACTGCTATGTTAGCAATGAGGGAGGCTCCGTGGGCGTGGGACCCTCCCGGCCAGGTGTGGGATATATTCTCCTGGTGTGCCAGTTTGCTTAAAGTGCAGTATTGGGGTGGGAGTTACCCGATTTTCCAGGTGTTGTGTGTCTCAGTTCCCCTGGCTAGGAAAAGGGATTCCCTTCCCCCTTGCGCTTCCCAGGAGAGGCGATGCCTCACCCTGCTTCAGCTCTCGCTGGTCCGGCTGCAGCAGCTGACCAGCACCGATTGTCCGGCACTCCCCAGTGAGATGACCCCAGTACCTCAGTTGAAAATGCAGAAATCACCGGTCTTCTGTGTCGCTTGCGCTGGGAGTTAGAGACTGGAGCTCTTCCTATTCGGCCATCTTGCTCCGCCCCCCTATTTTTGTCTCTTTTTTGATATTCTCCACTTCATATATTATTCTCCTGGTTTCCTTTAGTTATTTTCTTAGGTTTCCATTATCTCTCTCTCTCTGTCTTTTTTTTTTTTTTGAGACAGAGTTTTACTCTTGTTGCCCAGGCTGGAGTGTGCAATGGCACAGTCTCGGCTCACTGCAACCTCCACCTCCCAGGTTCAAGCGATTCTCCTGCCTCAGCCTCCTGAGCAGCTGGGATTACAGGTGCCTGTCACCATGCCTGGTTAATTTTTGTAATTTTAGTAGAGACAAGGTTTTACCATGTTGGCCAGGCTGGTCTCGAACTCCCAACCTCAGGTGATTCACCTGCCTCTGTCTCTCAAAGTGCTGGGATTACGGGAGTGAGCCACTGTACCTGGCCTCCATTAGCTCTTTAAGCATATGTAAGGCATTTGATTTAGTCTTTGTCTAGTAAGTCCAATGTCTGAGCTTTCTCAGAGACAGTTTCTATTATTTTTTTTCCTGTGAATTGGTCATACTTTCCTGTGTTTTCATATTCTGTAATTTAGTGTTGAAAACTAAAATTTTGAATACTATTATGTGGTACATCTGGAGATTGAATTATCCGACTACCCTCCCCAACTTTTTCTGTTGTTGCTTATTGAGGTTTGCCATCATTCGTTTAGAGATTTTCCAAACCATTTTGCAAAGGCTGTCTTTCTTGTCAGATGCAGTCAGCAGAATCTCTGTTCTGATATCCTACCAGTAAGTTAGTAACAGATAGAAATTTCTTTGAACACCTGAAACTAAAAAGAAAATGAACTTACTATCCCTATCTTTGCAGATTATCTCTGAGCTGAGACACTTGTGAAATGCTTAACCAGCCCACCTTGGCATTGACTTAACATTCACCTTCTGCTTGCACAGAGCTCAAAGATTGGCCAGGGGTGAAACTTAGGGTCCTCTCAGGTCTTTCCTGAGCTCGAATCTCATCCTGATCTTGCACTCTGGAGTCCCTGATATACACAGTAACCCTTAAAAGCTCTTATTTCCCAAGAATTATCCTCTCAGCCTTCTCTTTCTCAGGTTTTATAATCTGTCTGCTTCGTGCCCATGTGGAATCCCCACCTTCTCTGCCTTGCCTTAGGGAGCTATAAGTAGTACAGGTCTTTAAATGCTTTGATCGACACCAGTCCAGGAAGCTGCTCCAGCCAGAGGAGGGCAAAATGAAAACAAACTTCTGTGCTGGTCGCTTGGACAATTATCAGACAGGCCAAAAAGCATAGTCACAATATGAATGGGATTCATATTGCACCTTCTGGTAACTTCAAAAAGCACCATGACTACTGTCAAAGTGGAGAATATTGGTGATAGGCAAGTGAGCAAAACCACCGTACCACTTTCTCACCACAATTTAGCAGCCGCTTTTTTTCATTAAGTACTCACTTGGTTGTTTTAAGTGTTCTGTTTAGATTTTAGAGTTTCACAAAGGTTCATTCTGTCAGTGTTTTCCGGCTTTATAATTGCTTCAGTGGAGTGACTTCATGCTTCCTACTCCATTTTCTGTGATGCCAATATCAGTTTTTAAAAAGATTGCTGGTACTTAATTTTATTAGAAAGTGCCAGTGGAATGCTGTCAGATGACTTAGATTCATATTCTTTTCTCAAATGGTTTGTTATTTTTGGTTTGTTGACTGAAAAATGTAAGAGTTACTATTATCCAGTTATACCATTATTGCTGATAAAACCTCTTCCATAGGCTGGAGACAGTGTAGTTCAGTTACTAAGAAATCAGTAAGTGATAATCACTGCTGTGTTTTCTCTGACTCTTTTCCCCTCCTCCTCCACCAGCATTGTGCCCTGTTCTAAACCTAGCTTCAATCCCCAGACTGCAGTTTTCCAATCCTGCTGACCTGCTATAAATCTATTGCGTATGGACATACTGCTTGTCAGCTAATCCTGTATATATAGATCCTGGATTTGGCTTGCTGCTGGGTCGGTGATTTTTCCCAGCTGCCAGTATCCTGGGCATTCATGAGAATGAAACTATAAATTCTATATGCTCTCCTTTTGGAAACTAAGCAAATATTATAGTGAATGTATGTAATTGTTAGTTAACAAAGATTAAATTCTCCAGTCTCCAATCTTGTTTTAAAATCACAATCATATTAAACATTGCAGAGGCATGACATCATTCCCTGATGATCTACTACAAAGTCAGATGGAATTATCCATGTCTCTCAGAAAAATGTAGGAAAGGGATATCTCTAAGTATATCATTAACAGATGTTAATAATACCACCATCAAGAATACACTGTCTTAGGCCAGATGCAATGGCTCATGCCTGTAATCCCAGCACTTTGCAAGGCTGAGGTGGGCAGATCACTTGAGGTCAGGAGCTTGAGAACAGCCTGGCCAACATGGTGAAACCCCGTCTCTACTGAAAATACAAAAATTAGCTGGGGGTGGTGGTAGGTGCCTGTAATCCCAGCTACTCAGGTGACTGGAGAATCAGTTGAACCTGGGAGGCAGAGTTTGCAGAGTGCAGAGACCGCGCTACTGCACTCCAGCCTAGGCAACAGAGTGAGTGAGACTCCATCTCAACAAAACCCAAAACACACACACACACACACGCACAAAACCCCACCATCTTGATGTCTCAAGATATATACAATCTTGTCGCTAATTTTATATTAATGTGTTCTGTCTATATGAAAAAATTGTAAGCTCAAAATTTTGGAAAGTCTTTGTGTGGCGGGGGGAGGAGTTTACCTACAGCATACATTTTGCCAAACTAATTTTTACATATATGAAGTCCCAGGTTTCTTGATTATAAATTGTTCTACATGTGTTTTTAAGGAACGTAATTCTCAGATTGGGAAAAATATACCTTTTACCTGTGGCCTAGCCTGTACCATTGAGATTTTGATCTAATCAAATGACTTAGAAAAATCTTTAGTTAGTCTTCCAATTACCTGGGAAGTGAGTGATTCTGATGCACGTTGTCTAAGGACATTTTGAGATAAGTGACATACAAAAAGAATAAGTATGACTGTAGAGAAATAATGAAATAAGTCAAAAAAGAAACATGACTTTTCGTAGCCGCCCATGAAGCAGACCTACTTATATCCATTTCATAAGCAAGGAAATTTCCTCTGAGACACAAGACATTAGAGAATCTTAGGGGACAATGTCAATACATGAAGAAGTGCAAATGCAAAGCCTGGTCTTCCCAACTCAATGATGTTTTTCTTCCTTTTTGGTGTTTCTGATACATATATATATATATATATTATTATTATTATTTTTTTTTTTGGAAAAAGTATGCCTCTGTCTCCCAGACTGGAGTGCAGTGGTGCGATCTCAGCTCACTGCAACCTCAACCTCCCAGGCTCAAGCGATTCTCCCACCTCAGTCTCCCGAGTAACTGGGATTACAGGTGTGTGCCACCATGCCTGGCTAATCTTTATATTTTCTGTAGAGACACGGTCTCCCCATGTTGCCCAGACTGGTCTTGAACTCCTGAGCTCAAGCTATCTGCTTGTCTCAGACTCCCAAAGTACTGGGATTATAGGTGTGAACCACTGTACCTGGCCTCTGATATATAATGTAATTAAGTCAGTAAGAAAAAGACCGAGGTTGTTCTTTTCTTTCCCTCAAATTTCAGGTGTAGAAATTAAGGTATATTGCTGTTCCAACAACAGCATGCTGTTGGTACTTTGCTACAGGATGTGTGTGCCACTGGGTGCCTAGTCATCTACTGCCTGCCTTCACCTCTGGACATCTCTCTGAATTAGTATAAAGTGGCTCCCTGCCCCAGTGGAGGCCAGAGCCCTTGATGTGTGTCTCCCCACTGGTGAGGAATTGCTGTTGTAAAGAGTGGAAAGAAGCAGATGTTCTCAACAAGGAACTAAGACATATCCAGAGTGTGGCAGAGTGATGCCATCTGCCCTTTTGCAAGTACCAGTTCAGCTGCTTCACAGAGGAATGGAAAAGCAATTTAGGATCCATAGTCTACTCCTCTTAGGAAGAGGCAATGATTCTTCTTAGTGTGAGACACATCAGGCTTGACTCATTAGTCAGATTTTAAAAAATACAACTGTGGGAGGTCTACTGAAGCCATTAAGGAAGGAGAGCACTGACTCTCTCTATCATCCTTAGAGATTTCCCCAAATCACTGGATTGGGGACAGGCTACTATTCTCCAGTAGTTAAACTAATATTATGTATCTACTCTGTGTTAAGAGCTGCGCTGGTGTGGGGAATACAATAGAGAATAAAGGAGATGATAGTCATTATCTTATTGGAGAATAGTCAATGAAAAGAAGGAACAATAAATCAAACAATTCAGAAATAAATAATTGTTCTGAAAGGATGATGTAAAATTATTGATCACAACCTGGATATTCTGAAAGGAAATAAGATGGTAGAATATGGAATGCACTTTTGATAGGGTGGACAAGCTATTTTGGGGAAAACACACATTTTAACTGAGATCACAAGGATGAGAAAATCCATTGGTGTGAATAACTGAGAAAAGAACATTTCAGGCAAAAGAACAGAAAGCACTGGCAAAGGTGCCAAGGTAGAGATGAGGGTGGCAGCTCTCGGAACGGAGGAAATGCCTGTTTGTGGGGCTCAGGGCATGATGAGGAGGCCTATGATCAGGCTGGGAAGCGAGAGATTTGCCGATTTGTAGATCATGATCAGAATGCCAAATGTGTGAATGCTTACTGCAGGACAGTGTTGTGGAAATAAGACATATTTTAAATACAATTTGTACTGTTTACTATGAATATGGCAAACAAGAAGAAATGAGAGTGATTTACCACTGACCATGGCTACCAATCTCATTTCTTAACACAGTAGTTTTATAAGTACTCTTTTACACATATATGCAACCCCAAATCCCTCCCGTCTAATTTTTTTTTTTTTTTTTTTTTTGGAGACAGAGTCTTACTCTGCCACCCAGACTGGAGTGCAGTGGCGCAATCCCGGCTCACTGCAAGCTCTGCCTCCTGGGTTCAGGCCATTCTCCTACCTCAGCCTCCCGAGTAGCTGGGACTACAGGCGCTCGCCACCATGCCCGGCTAATTTTTTGTAGTTTTAGTAGAGATGGGGTTTCACCATGTTAGCCAGGACGGTCTCGAACTCCTGACCTCGTGATCCGCCCACCTCAGCCTCCCAAAGCGCTGGGATTACAGGCCTGAGTCATCGTGCCCGGCTTCCTCCCATCTAATTCTTTAGAATTACTTTGAAATTCAAAAGAGAGGAAAGTCTTTGTAATCATAAATGAATGACTTGCAATATCTATTTGGAAAACGATCTAGTCAACATTTGGAGAAGAGATTTAACAATAAGCAGAAATAGAATATACATCTGGAAAAGATAATCTGATATATGTTAGAAAAGAAAGCAAGACATGGTATTCTTTCAGAAGAAGAAAGGCATGTAACACTGAAGATAGAAGAAGGATTAAGAATATTTTTGTTAGTTAAGATTTTGACTTTTAGCATATGTGCATAACTTTTGCACATATGGGGCTATATTCATTTCATGTGAATATATTTATTTCTGTCATTGCTAGTCACAGACTGTTCAGACTGTCGTAATTTCGCCCAGATAATCTCATTTAATCTTTAGAAAACATTAATGAGCAGGTATAATTATCCTCATTCTACAGATTAAATAATTGGAATTTACAAAGTTTAATAACTCCTTGAAGCTCATGCAGACAATATGCAGTAGAATGAAAAATCAAATGCAGGTTGATTTTGAATTCGTACTTTTTCATTTGTTTATTGAAATATGATTCATGTACTATAACATTAACCTTTTAAAGTGTACAATTCAATATTTTTTTAAAAAAAAATTCTCAAGGTTGTGTATACATCACCACTGTACTTTGACCTCCTCAACTGTTCTTATTCCTACGCAAGTGAGGGAATGGTGGGTTATTTTGGTTGGTTTACTCATTTTGTTTTGTCTTTTGGAAAAAAGCTTGGTCATTTAGAGAAAGTGTGAAGGAAGATGAGTGGAATCAAGCAAGGCAAAGAGGGCAAAGAATTCCCAGCTGGAGAAACATCTAGGTAAAAGCAAGAGGGCACCAAAGAAAAAGGCCCTTTTTTTTGGCAACTCCAAATTGCCCTTTATGGATGGAGGATGGGTGAATTTTGGAAATAAGCACATTAAGCCACACTATGTTAGCTTTAACATGAATTTCTGCAAGATGTTTGGATTAAAAAATAAACATCAACTAAAGATAATGCCTTACATAATAATTTATAAAGATAATAGCTTTCTCAGTCTTTGTCAATCTCTCTCTTAAACTCTCAGTCTCAAAATATCTATTAGTCCTCCTTTCTCTTTCACATACACACACTGACTTTGTACCATTGCACAAATAATACATATTTTGAGTGGAAAAGGGCTGACATATTGATCAAATAAACCTCTCTTTAAAAGAAAGATATGTCTAGTTATTTATGAGAAACTGGGCAATGTTTTAGTATTCTACAGGTGCTGAAGAACCATGAAGAGGTAGAAAGGGAATGGACTGTGGAATTAAATTGTTGTGAATTTAATTCCCAATTCTGGTAAATACCAAATGTCTGAGCTTAAGTAAGTCACTTATCATGTATGTTGTAAGTTCTTCATCTGTAAAGTGAAATTAAATAATATCATTTCATATTTATTATTTTAAAGAACGAATAATTTTAATAATATATTATTTATTAATAATAGCTCATTCATCATTAATAATTTATTAATAAAGAAATATT
>NW_016821003.1:809529-852530 GCF_001698545.2 Rhinopithecus bieti
TCCCAATTCTGGTAAATACCAAATGTCTGAGCTTAAGTAAGTCACTTATCATGTATGTTGTAAGTTCTTCATCTGTAAAGTGAAATTAAATAATATCATTTCATATTTATTATTTTAAAGAACGAATAATTTTAATAATATATTATTTATTAATAATAGCTCAATTCATCATTAATAATTTATTAATAAAGAAATATTTATTATTGGTAATAAAACAGCTACCAAATATTTTGTTTAAATTATATGAAATCACATATGTCAGGAGTCCTAAATCCATTTCTGTGGACCCTGGGATTCTATGCAAAATATATTTATATGCATTCTGGAGGCAAAAGTGTGTATAATATTTATTAGGTTTGTTAGATTTCTTGAGTTATTAGTCTTAAAATACTCAAGGCTCAAAACAAAGGCTTTCAAAAGGTGACTCTCCTATTCCCTTCTCTTGAAAATATTAATGTATACAAGAAAAATAATAAATGCAAGATACATATATATATATGTCTTTATTTTTATTGGAAATGCAGTCAAAGTAATTTACTAATTAAGCCCCCCAATCAACACAATAGCAAGGCAGTTGCTAATAGAATGGAATAGAGGCAAGTATTCAGAATTACACTGAGGAGAATTTGTTCATCAAATGTAGATGCATGTATAGCATAGCCATTGATATCTTGGTCTCCTGAATGACACAATCTGACTTCCACACTCAGTAATGACCCTGACAGGAGCTAGCATTTACATACATGTTATAGCTAGTAACAATTACATCGTATTGTGTTAAGCCACGGACATTTTAAAAGTTGCTTTCTTACTTAGAAAAAGTCTAAAGAGTGCCTAAGGGAGTTTGTGAAGAGGTGGTGCTTTTTAAAATCAATCCAAGATCTAGACTCTTACCTTTGGTGGCTTCATCATCCTCCAATGACTTTGGCATGTCCTCCATTCAGTCTGTGTTCCATGGTGAGTAGGTACATTGCCAACTTACCCGCAAAGGCCTAGGGAGCTGAGAGGCTGAAAAAAGAGGGTGACAAATCTGGTTTCTCAGAAAGTCTATGCCCGTAACCCTTACATAAATTAGGTCAATTTTTATTTTTTGGAGGTCCTAAAACATCCCGAAGTGTCTGGGTCTGTCATGAAGTGGTTTTCTTTACTTACTACAAGGTCAGAAACCTTGTAAGCGCATCGTACAGACGAGGTTTCAGGCCAGTCTTTCCAAGGGGCTTTTTATTGGCTCTATAAAGTCAATTTTAATTCCTCAAAGTAGTCTGGTTATATTTGAAAATATGCCATCCCAGTCACAGCCTTGGCAAAATAATCAGTGTCTCCACAGTGTCATGTTACAAAAGAAAACATTTTTATTGAACTTACGCAAGTATCTATTTTGCTATAAAATAAGAATACCCATGAATAATTTCCAAATAGTGAAAAATCAGGTAGAAAGCTAATGTTCCAATTTTGCTCACGAAAGTACACTTTACCTAATTGCTATAAGCTATAAATCACTAAAAAGGGGGAAAAAAGGCTTTCTTAACTCTGGAAAACAAAGCCTAAGAAGAATCAGCAATGTTTCAAACAAAAAGTCATAAAGATTACTTCAATTTTTTACCAGTTTAGTCCCATGTAATTCTTGCTCTGCTGCTGGGTTAGCCATCTTCGTGAGCATATCTTTTTTTTTTTGATACGGAGTTTTGCCCTTGCTGCCCAGGCTGGGGTGCAATGGCGCGATCTTGGCTCACTGCAACCTCTGCCTCCCGGGTTCAAGCGATTCTCCCAGCCTCCAAAGTAGCTGGGATTACAGGCACCCGCCATCATCCGTGGCTTTTTTTTTTTTTTTTTCATATTTTTAGTAGAGACAGGGTTTCACCATGTTGGCCACGCTGGTCTCAAACTCCTGACCTCAGGTGATCCAGCCACCTTGTCCTCCCAAAGTGCTGGGATTACTGACATGAGCTACCCCCCCCGCCCCCCCGGCTGCATATCAGTTTTTTATTACAGTTCTTGAAGTTTTCTCCGAGTCCAATGGTGTGTTATCCAAAGTTATCAGAAACTTGTATTCAAAATTACTTGTCAAGGTCCTTTTCATGAAATTTCTGGAAGACAAAAAATTTTAGGATTTGCCAAAGGTTTTTAGAAAAAGGGATCAGAATAAATCAATTATTGAATACACCAACATATAGATTTTTAGGTATCTCATACAATTTTGAAACACATATTAATACAAATATAACTCGAAGAAAGTGAAACACCATTTCTTACTTGACAATGTTTCCCATATAATTTTAACATACCGAATAAGCCTAACACGTCTCTTCTGGCCTTTCAGGGGAACTATGTGTTATCTCAGAGTTATTTGGGGCACAAAAACCTTGATTTTAGAATTTGAAATTTGATTTTGGAAAGTATATCAAATATCAAAAGTTTAAAACACCATCGAAATAAGAAGGGCTTAAGGCACTTGATCAAAATGAAATAGAATCACAGGTCACTGTAAGATAATAGTCTTTCATTTAACCAGAGTGATAATTCAAAGATTTCAAAAGCAATATCCTTTACTTTGATAGAGAAAAGACTCAGTTTTCAAACTGACAGAACTAAGAAAGACAGCATGAGATGGAATTGGTCTCTCCCCTTCCTTGTTTTTTTTTTTAATTACCAGTTTATTCAAAAGGTGAACAAAAATCATTTACTACTGCTGATTGATTAATACCACCTAAAGTTCTTGTTCAGAGAAGAAAATCAAATTTTATTTTATATTAGTGTATTATCAATACTAAACCTAATTTTAATAAAATCTTATAAACAAATTCATCCATTCTTAGCTTCAGACCACAAAAGTTAAGATTTTCATAAACCTTTTATAACTTCTTACAAGTTGTTCTATATCTTTTCTTTCCCTAGCTTTCTATGTTCATTCAGTTTCAGCTATCATTCTTTTTACTTATTCAGTTTAAAACAACCTTAAAAAAAATCTCCAAACTAGAAAAAATTACTTTCCCTTTAGCAGAATATACATACTCATGTCTTTTTTACAACCTTCCTTTCTTAAAAACACCTTACTTTGTTAATACATTCTGTATATTGAATTTTTTCTCTTATATCTAGTAGTTTTCATTATATATTTATGGATTACAATTTTAACTCTTATTAACTCTAATTTCCAGTGAAAAACCTAGGAAGTAATTTTGAACTGTTTTTTGTTATTGTTTTTGTTTGTTTGTTTGTTTGTTTCTGAGATGGAGTTTCGCTCTTGTTGCCCAGGCTGCAGTGCAATGGCGCCATCTCTGCTCACTGCAACCTCCGCCTCCCAGGTTCAAGAGATTCTCCTGCCTCAGCCTCCCAAGTTGCTGGGATTACAGGCATGTGCCACCATGCCTGGCTAATTTTCTATTTTTAGTAGAGATGGGTTTTCTCTATGTTGGTCTGGCTGGTCTTGAACTCCTGATATCAGGTGATCTGCCCACCGCAGCCTCCCAAAATGCTGGGATTACAGGCGTGAGCCACTGCACCTGGCCTTGAACTGTTTTATATCAGTATTTGTAGACGAAAATAAATTTCATAATTTATTAGAAAGATGTTTCCCTAATTTTTATTTATAAGATTTAAATGTTTAACTTTTCTACAGTATATAAAAAATAAGATGCCAAAGAATGTAAACTTATATTTGGTAATTAATGTTTTAGTATTTTAACATTTCTAGAAATGACTTCAGCATTTTATGATTATTTTATTTTTAAAATTAATTAATTATATATTTTAGTGGTGCCATGGCTTAATTTAATGTAACATGAGTTTAAGATATTAAATTACTGAAAAGCGTTGAAACTATGACACAGCTACCTTCCATAATGACTTCTTCAGTTTCCTGTTTTTTTGTTGTTGTTTTCTTTTTTTTTTTTTTTTTAACTTTTAAATTTTGAGATGAGGTCTTGCTTTGTCACCCAGGCTGGAGTGCAATGGCACAATCTGGGCTTAGGGCAACTTCTGCCTCCTGGGCTCAAGTGATCCTCCAACCTCTGAGTTACTGGGACCACAGGTGTGACTACACCCCACTAATTTTTGTATTTTTGGTGGAGATGGGGTTTCACCATGTTTCCCAGACTCGTCTCGAACTCTGGAGCTCAACCGATCCACCCATCTTGGCCTCCTAAAGTTCTGGGATTACAGGGGTGAGACACCACACCCAGTCAACCTTTCCATTTTTCTTGGGCCCCAACTACTCATCTGGCACCCAAGGACGGCTAGGCTAGGACCTATCTGGGTCCTGAACTTGCACATCAAGTGTAGAGCTCAGGACAAAGGACGGAGCTATGAAGATGATCTCTGACCTTTTCGGCATAGCTAGGAAGCACCACTGGGCCAGGCAGTGCTCAGCTGCCTTAGGCTTTACAGTGGCCGTTTGAAGCACAGAATTAATGACTCTAAGACATAAGCTCACAGGCAAGTCAAGCAAGTATCAAACACATCAGAGAAGCCACCATTTTATGACTTTAAAAAATCTGGAAGAAAGTCAAAGTCATGTAAACTTGAATAGTGTTTGGGCTTATTGACTTATAGGCACTCATTTATTTATAAGTCAGTTTGGCATTATGTAGGTAATATACAAACAGGCACATACACAAGTATACATAAAATACAGACAAATAAGGATTTTTATGGCTTTCATTTTTAAATTTTAGCTATGAGAAGGGTAAAACTCATTAGCTTAAAAGGACAGTTTGATTCAAACTTTGTAAATGGAACAAGCTAAAGTTTATCTGTCCCACATGGCCAAAGCCCTTACAGAGCTTTAGAGCAAACAGGGTAACAAATTTACATGTGGAAGTGCAGCATAAGAATTCAGCTTTTCTAAGAAGGGATTTCAGTGTGTTGGAGGAAAATTTTAAAAGAATGCCAAGGTAACACAAAATTACAGGAATTCACTACAGGATTTTATAAGGAGATCAATTTCATTTATGTAGTTAGCTTCTCATTTTATTTCCATTTTCCAACTGGACCACTGAGCTTAAGGTGGAGCCTATTAACAAATTGGGCCCACAAAGCATTTGCCATTTCTGGGGCCTAATATTTATCGTATGTAAAAAGTAGGTATAGCTGAAAGGTAGAACACTTAAATCCCCCAAAATCAAGAATCCCATTTTTTTTTTTGAGACAAAGTTTCACTCTTGTTACCCAGGCTGGAGTACAGTGGCGTGATCTTGGCTCACCACATCCTCCACCTCCCTGGTTCAAGAGATTCTCCTGCCTCAGCCTCCTGAGTAGCTGGGATCACAGGCATGTGCCACTATGCCCAGCTAATTTTTGTATTTTCAGTAGAGACAGGGTTTCTTCATGTTGGTCAGGCTGGTCTCGAACTCCTGACCTCAGGTGATCCGCCTGCCTCAGCCTCCCACAGTGTTGAGATTACAGGTGTGAGCCACCGTGCCCGGCACCATATTTACACTTAATCCTGGTTCCCCCGCAAAAGGGAAAATCCATGGGACTAGACAGTGCAACATTTCCACAGTGCACCTCACTGCAGGGACATTCCTTTTGAAGCTGGTGGGCAACCCAACTTATGATCAGTTTATCCCCCACGGGAGTTGTATCCCTCAGTGTTGAGTGTTTCCATAGACTCTAGGTGTTCAAATGACACTTTTCTTATCTAAAGACTTGAAAAAGAAAAAAAATAGGAGTAGCCCCTGCAGTGATAACCACTCGTGGTAAATGCTGACAGTCACATCCAGAACTGCAGCCCCCATCAGTGACTTGTCAGCCGTTGCACACTCAAAGGTCTCTCATAGTACAATGTAATAATCCCTGGTACTCCTGAAAGCCACAGATATCATGAAGCTCAGTGCAAAAGAGACCAGAGCTTTAGACCTGAGAGAAACCTCCCCGAGTCTTGGGACTCCATAAAGAAGGCAGAAGCCCCCTTGAAAAGGTGCATGGCAGTTTTTTCTGTGTTCCTCAAGGGGTCATAGGGACTTTACATAAGTCCCTATTACAACATTTAATAAAGATTTACAGACAAAAGCAATGTCTCGGGCAGCTGTGAGATGGTGTTCCCCCCATCCACCCTCCAGAATATATCCTTTATATAGTAAGCTTTTTTTGGTGAAGCATGCAGTTGGTCATGCCTCAGACTTTTTGCAAAACCAGTGAACACTGGGAAAGTTAAACATCTTTATGAGGAGTTATCTCTACTATGGGAACCCTTTGGTATGCAAGAGCCAAACATCGGACATCATGGTGGTTTCCTTTCAAGATGACATCACTCTTGTCATGCAACAGGCTGTTTTCCTACAGCCACTGATCCGGACCATCCTTTTTTTTTTTTTTTTTTTTTTTTTTTAAGATGAAGTCTTGCTTTGTCGCCAGGCTGGAGTGCAGTGGCGTGATCTCAGCTCACTGCTACCTCCACCTCCCGGGTTCAAGCGATTCTCCTGCCTCAGCCTCCCAAGTAGCTGAGACTACAGGAGTGTGCCATCATGCCCAGCTAATTTTTGTATTTTTAGTAGAGACAGGGTTTCACCATGTTGGCCAGGATGGTCTCGATCTCTTGACCTCATGATCCACCCACCTTGGCCTCCCGAAATGCTGGGATTACAGGCGTGAGCCACCATACCCAGCCCATCCACTTCTTAAACATGTTCATCTGGAAGGACTCACACCATTTCTTCTCACAATCTGTTGGCCAGAAGTTAATTGTGTTGCTACACCTAACTGCGAGGAAAGTTGGAAAATGTAGCTTAACATGCAGTAAAAGAAAATGGATTTTGATGAACTCATGGTGCACTCCATCACACTGGCTTCATTGAATTGAGCACATAATTTCTTTTCTTCTCTCAAGTTCTCACTTTTCTTATATATATGATAAAGAGTTTAATACTTTCCTCATGGGGTTAAGTATTAGATGAACTAATCAAGGTAAGTCTTTCACACTTTTCTTGGCATAAGGTAAGGGTTCAATAAATGTTTGTTTTCATTATTTATATTATAATTTCAGCAGGAGCCAGAACACCTTTCCTAAGAGAAGTTAATGCTGTCTGGGTGAATACACAGTTCTCATCAGCAAAGACTCAAAGTAACTCAGTACCTCAAAAGACTTCTGTTCAAAAAACGAAAACAAACAGAATTAAACCAACACACACATATACACAATACCTCTTCACAGCTAATGCTTAAAGGGAGGCTTTGTGATCTCTTGCTCAAGCTCAAATATGAGTTTTTCTATAGCTTCTAGGATGAGAAAAAAATGAATCCAAATTTGATTCTTTGGTAAAGTGGTTGTCACCAGGGCTAACTGTTCCAGCAATCACTAAGTGTGAATTGAATTATAGCCTAAATGCCTTTCCATTCAATTTTGTGGTTTATGACTGCCACCAGCTACAGGTGTCTGGCTGCTGAATGAAGAAAGAAAGACCAGCACTCACCAATAATCATACAACTGTAACTACAGACCATTCTGATTTCTCAAAGTGTAATCTGGGCAAGTTAGAGAATGTAAAACGCAAGCACATTATCCCTAGCAGGTTTTAGTAGAAGCTAATATTTGTTGGACATATTTCAATCCAGCACAGAATACCAGTTTTGGTCCTTGGAGCTCTTGTATACTTCATGTCCTCTTCCTCCTCTCTTTGATAGTCTTTCTTCCTATACAATTGATTATTAGGTCTTCAAGTCATATATAGAACATCTGAAACATCCTGAAATAGGGCCATGAGTGGAGGCGCATGCCTGTAATCCCAGTTACTTGACAGGCTAAGGCAGGAGGATTACTTGAGACCAGGAGTTCAGACCAGTCTGGGCAACAAGCAAGACCCTGTCTAAAAAAAAAAAAAAAAAAAAAATCCCTTATAAAGGGACATTTAGCAAATATTGGATAGATAAATAACAAAAAAACCTTTAAACTGACTGTATGATATTAACATGTGGGATTAGAATAAAGACTTACAGAGCTAAAACTCTATATAAGAGTTGGGAAGTGTTTGCCTGTTTTCCCATCTGGAAAATAAAGACTTAACTTCCCCAGTAAGATGGGGTTCAGGCAAATAGATATATCTAACAATTGAAATTTATATATATGTAAATGTATATGTACAGATGTCTCACACATATCTGTATATGAGATATACATATATATGACTCAATGAATCAATAGATACAGATAGATAACTGGAGAGGTTATTTAATTAACAAAGGGGCATTGACAAAGTTTAATTGTAATTAACAAAATAATTACATTTTTAATTAAGAAAGTAATATAAAGAAGAAAAAATATTTGATAAGAATGACTGAACCATCATGGTGGAAAGAAAACTCCATATATTTTACTACAGTAATAATAATGGATATTTACTTGATTTCTACTTTGGATCAATAACCTTGCTACAAACTTGGTATGTGCATCGTGTTAAACACCCTCATAGAACGTATTTGATTATTTCATTTAATTTATTTCACTGATAAAGAAACTAAGGCTTAAATAAGTTGGTTTGTCAAGTTTCACCCAGCTGTCAAGTGCAGAACCAGGATTTGATTCCAGATTTTTCGAAGCTCCAAGCCTTCACTTCTCTTAGCGTCAAGGAATATGTGTCTTAGTTTAAAGGAAAATGTAGCTAGCATACCAGTGAATGTCTTCTGCTTTCACTTCATTTTAAAATTTTTACTGCATTTATAGATGCTAGAGAATTATGTGTGTGTGTGTGCACATGTGTATCTCTCTCGCTCTCACATAACATTAACAATGTCCTATATTTATCTACTCTCTCTACCAATATTGCCATTCTGTTGGCCAACTAGCAGAGTTGTAAAGACACTCCGCAATTCATTATGGCCCAGAAACTGAACATCGTGAGTTCCTTTGATGCCCCTCCACTACACAGAGAACCACAATTCTGTGAGTTTTGAATTCCAGTGAATTTAACACTAAAACACTGTGAAAAAGTTGTTCTTTCCCTAAATTCTCAACCTGTACACTTGGTATTGTCAGGTGTTCTATACTATTAGCCAGTTTACTAAATGTGACTCTCCCTGTCTCTCTGAAGACATTAGTAAGGGTTGTTTTTATGTTTTCTCTTCCCCTTCTTTAGCTTGTTTCCTCCAAGTTCCTTCTGTCATTTTGTCCTATATCCTCCCTGTTTTGTGTTCGTTTGTTTGTTTTGTTTTGTTTTGTTTTTTTGTTTTGTTTTGAGATGGGGTTTTGCTCTTTTTGCCCAGGCTGGAGTGCAATGGCGCATTCTTGGCTTAATGCAACCTCTGCCTTCTGGGTTCAAGTGATTCTCCTGCCTCAGCCTCCTGAGTAGCTGGGATTACAGGCAAGCCACTATGCCCGGTTAATTTTGTATTTTTAGTAGAGATGGGGTTTCACCATGTTGGCCAGGCTGGTCTCAAACTCCTGACCTCAGGTGATCCGCCCACCTCGGCCTCCCAAAGTGCTGGGATTACAGGTGTGAGCCACCGCGCCCGACTGTCTGTGTTTTTATATTTTACTTATTCTAGCTTATGTTACTCATGTTAATTTTACAATTGTCTGGTAATTGCTGACTTTTCTCATTTTAACAGCAGGGCAATAAAAGCTGATGAAAATCTCTGGAAGGGACTTCTTTTAACGTGAGCTGGACGGTAGAGTGATCTGGCTGATTCATTTCACCAGGAAATCTCTGACATTACTAGTTTTATTTTATTTTTTTTAACCCAGACTGGGTATCTACTGTTTGTTACATCCAGTCTTCACAAAAATAGTACAAGGAAAGTTAGATTTTCTATACTTTTAGAGAAACGACTGAGGATTCAGGACATTTATATACTTTATTTCTGAGCAGACACTTCCAGTGTTCAATTTGATAAAGGCTTTTTGCCTGTATCCTGAGAGATGTTGGGGAAAGGTTGGGGAGAGGGTCTTAATGTTCAAAATGTAATCTTTTACTTAACTCCTCCCTCCATTAGTAGTAAACTAATTCTTTATCTTTTCTCTTTGTCCTTGTGATTGTGCCTTTTGTGTTGTCCTCTCTACTTACATTATACAAATTTTTGAGGAAGAACTTCATGCTGTGTTGAATGAACCAGCTCTAAACAAAAGCCATCATGATTTTAATCTACATTTCTTTGATTACCGATAAAGCCGTGTATGTGCAAACATGTTTCTGTTAAATTCCTATTCATGTATTTGTACATTTAAAAAATCAGCTACATATCTTTAGAAATTCTTTATGTATTTTAGTACTAATTTTGTTACAAATGTTGCAGAAAGGTAGTTACTGTTCAACCACTTCATATAAGAGAGAATGTACTGAATAATTACAGAGGCCAATAAATAACAGTATCTACTGTTTGTTACATCCAGTCTGCACAAAAATGGTACAAGGATAATTAGATTTTCTATACTTTTAGATAAACAACTGAGGATTCAGGACATTTATATACTTTGTTCATATTCCTCCAATTTGTTAGATTGACTGGAGTGTAAGCCCAAATCTGAAACCACTCTATTTCAGCTACTGTTCTGACATTTGTTATTCTCAGAGACAGCAAAATTCTAGGCCGTATCTATTTGGAAATGGTCTTTGGATTACAAAAATGCAATAGAACATATCTATTCTAAATAAAATGGAAGAAAACTCTACAATTAAATTTTAGAATATACGTTATAGTTTTCGTGTATGTGTGTGTGCGTGCATGTGTGCTTTAGAAACAAGGCTGATAAATCTTATTTTGTTCAACTAGCACTTGTCTGCTACTAAAATTCAAGTCTACCAACTGGAAATTTTGTTTTGAAAGGTAAGGAAGAGAAGGAAGAAGGTATAAAACTGTGCTTCACAGATTCCCCTTATTGTATGATTTTATTCTCTCACAGACTCTCCTAGTATTTCCTGACTATTATTCTAATATTATATCAATTATTTGAAACAAGTCTTGGAAATCAAACTAGGAAATAAGACACTTACGTTTTTTCATGTTTTATATGTGTTATATTAATGAGCAGAAGTAATCTACTGTAAAGTATGGAGAATACTATATGGAGTACAATTTCTCAATAAACTAAAATGCATAACCTTTTATCTAAAATGTTTTCTTTATGGCATAGTATAAGAAATATGGATGGGAATTGATGACAGAAAATGCTTTCGGTGTTTTCTTTGAGATCACAAAAATGTTCCCAGGTTGTATGTGGTATGAAAGAAGTCAGACCAGAATCTGTATTCCCAGGGCACTTCAGTGGCCTTTCAAAAATGTTTTCCATGGAGAGGAGACCAGAATCATAACTAAGATCTAAGACTGGAGATGAAAGGGTAATTACCCACTGAGGAATATACCACACGTTATTGCTGAAAAGCGGAAGGACTCCTGAGAACTCTGCTCTTGATCATCCTGCCCTGCTGGAAAGTGGCATGCATTGTATTTGGAGAACATATGATACTGAGCCGGAATTAATTCATTTCCCAACTTTTCCTCTTCAGAGTTTTAACAGTTTGGGGCCAAGTTGATCAATTTATTTGAGTCTTAATTTTCTTCACCTATAAAAGTAAGAAGGGAAATCTCTGCCACACATTGTCATTTTAAGAATCAAATTATACAATTACCAGAAAGTGCTTCGTAAGCACTAAAACATGGCACCAATGAGGTTATCATTAGTAGTTTGATTAGCTGATCACTGTTGCTAATCATGATACATCAAACAAACTTTGCTATAATGGCTTAAATACTTACCACCTACATGACTCAATAATTCTGCACAATGGATGAAAATCATGGCATCACTTGTGGATTAGGGAGGCAGTGGTGCTAGAGTGAAAATCAGAGTGTGCGTCCAACAGACTGGGGTTCCTCAGTCCTTTACTTATTGGCTGTGTGTCCTTGGGCAAATTTCAGAACCTCTCTGATTTCTGATTTCCTTATCTAAAAATTGCAGGTTCTCATTTCTACCTCTAAGTGTTGCAATAATCACTTCATATTTTTGACATCAATCATTTTACAAGTTCCTGGAACTTACTAGAAGTCCAGTAATTATTACTCCTGTACTTCTCAAATTCATTTTATTGTACAAATAGTTTGGATGTTCAAATAACATTTTTGAGTAATTCCTATGTGTCTGTTGGATGAAGAATCCAGTTTAGGTAGACAGCAGAGTTTGAAGAGAGAATGGTAGTCTACCGCCTAACTGAGAATGACAACTCCTCTCCCTAAATCTGGCCGTATTATATAAAAATGATAGTCTAAATGCTACATGTATGATGCTTAACACTTATTTCTTCAAGAATTGATGAGACTTCAGCTCCTCTCCTGAAAAGATCCTTTCTATCTGAGTCTTTGCTATTTTTCTTTAGTCAAGAATAACTGTCTTCTTTGCCCCAATCATACTTGTCCCCATAATATTTTTCAGACAGATGGGCTTGATTTGTACTAAGAACGTAATAAATGTTGCTAATAAATAAAGACATTATTGCTTCTACAATTGGCTAATTGGTTATGTTTTCTTGTTCTCAGATTCATTGCTGTTGCTGCTGCTGATGAAATAACATTAGTAACAGCTACCTTCTATTTAGTAAATATGATGCTCCATGCATTATGCTAACACATGATTTTTTTGTCAAATCTTGAAAACAATTTTATACATGAAACAGAAGAAGACACTTCGTTAAAGTCACAGCTAATATTTTATAGAAGGAGAGAAATACGGTAGGGGAGGGAGAGATATATTATGTTTAATTACCAGCCTATATTAAAATATCAGGTTCACTTTATTCAAAATTCTATACTGATGTAGTGCTATCTCGGGTTATGACTTATTTTTGCTTGTTGCATTAGTCCATTTTCACACTGTTATGAAGAAATAACCTGAGACTGGGTAATTTAAAAAGAAGGAGGTTTAATTGACTCACAGCTCTGCACTATTGGGGAGGCCATAGGAAACTTACAATCATGACGGAAAGCAAAGGAGAAGCAGCCACCTTCTTCACAGGGTGGCAGGATGGAGGGAGTGCAAGCAGGGGAAATCTCAGATACTTACAAAACCATCAGATCTTGTGAGAACTCATTCACTACCACAAGAACAGCATGAGGGATATCACCCCCATGATCCAATTACCTCCACCTAGTCCCATCCTTGACACCTGGGGATTATGGAGATTACAATTCAAGGTGAGATTCGGGTGAGAACAAAGACTCAAACTGTATCACTTGCCTTCTCAATTTTTTTCCTGATGTTTTTATTATACAAATAATCACCTATATTCAGCTCTTTATTTTTATTCATGTCATTCTTGTAATTCTGTGGTATGTAGCTGTGTATTTACTTTGTAAACCTCTTGCCCAATCAGTAAAACTGGGCTCAAACACACTCTTTCCATTCTAGAAAAAGATTTGCCATATTCTTTCCCAAATGCATTTTTGTTGAGAGTCTGAGGTTATCTCCGGAAATCTAAATCACACTGATTGACTCTTTTGCTTCCCCAACTGCTAGTTTTTTTCTTCTAAAATCTGAAATATTGGCAGGAAAAAAAAGTTATATTCTTCAACTAATCAAGTTCCTTGTTATGGCATAAGTGATGGCAGTTTGGTTTCTCTTGTTGATCTTATTTCCTGCCATAGGAATCTGTAGATTAGCTACGTGTTGGTGGACTTTTCATCATATCCTGAATGACTGTTTCAGAAAGAGAGCAAGCATGTCTTCTCTGTCATGTTCTTCCATTTAGCCACTATTTCATTTCCTTGCTTTTTGTTTTAATAAGGATACCTAAGAACTTAGCACAGTATCTGGTTCATAGTTACCACTTATTATAAATCATAATTTTGATATTAATAGTTTTAATTTCACTTTTAGTATTTGAGGTGACTGTTGAATGGGTTCAAACGTGCATAGCTTTGCATAATTATTTAAGTGGTTGCTTAAAATATTTGTCCTTAACTAATATAGTCCACTCAGACTTGACATTGTGCTGTAATATTAAATGCAAATGACATTGTAACAGTCTAGTTCTATTTGTTCCCCATTCTTTGTGCTGTGATTTTCATATACAGTATTCTAACATTTTATAAACCCCATACTATGGTGGGATTTATATTTCTCATAGTAATTAGCAGGCAGATATCTCATATAGTAATTAAGAAAAGGTAGCACATATTATCTTTTACATTTACACACTTACTTACCTTTCCTGGTATTCTTTATATATTTTTTTCCCTTACATCCATGTTTCTAGTGGTGTCATTTCCCTTCAATCAGAAAACTGTTCTTTAGTGTTTCTTGTAGTGCAGGTCTGTTGGTGATGAATTCTCTACTTATGGTAAAATGGCTATAATTTTCTTTTATTTTGGGATAGTGTATTTTCAAGATCTAGAATTTTGTCTTGACAGGTGTTTGCCCCCTTAAACACTGTGAAGATATTGTTCCATTATATTATAGCTTCTATGTATTCTCTCTTTATTTTTTATTTATTTATTTATCTTTAAGACGGAGTCTCACTCCGTCACTAGGTTGGAGTGCAGTGGCGTGATCTTGGCTCACAGCAACCTCCTGGGTTCAAGCAATTCTCCTGGACTACAGGTGTGTGCCACCGTGCCCAGCTAATTTTTGTATTTTTAGTAGAGACGGGGTTTCACCATCTTGACCATGATGGTCTCGATCTCTTGACCTTGTGATCTGCCGGCCTCGGCCTCCCAAAGTGTTGGGATTACAGGTGTGAGCCACTAGCCTGGCCTAGAGCTTCTATATAATTTCTGATGAGAAGTCAGTCATGTTTCATATCTTTGTTTGCATGCATGTAATGTGATTTTACTTCTGTTATGGCTGTCAAGATCTTCCCTTTATCCTTCACTTTCAACTCTTTGGTGTATTCACACATAATTCTTTTTGTATTCATTGTGTGTGGTGGTTGATGAATTTTTTGTTTTTTTATTTAGAGATAGGTCTCGCTATGTTGTCCAGGCTGGACTCAAACTCCTGGACTCAAGGGGATCCTCCTGCCTGAGCCTCCTGAGTATCTGTGACTAAACGTGCATGCCACTACACCCAGCTTGAGTTTTGTGCTTTTTAAAATTAGCATCTTGGAGTCAGAGGTGGTGGCTCACACATGTAATCCCAGCACTTCGGGAAGCCAAGATGGGCAAATCACCTGACTCCTTTTAGAAGTTATTTAACATGGCTGGACTCTAAATCCAAACAGCTCCCTGTCTGAAGTGGGCAGCAGATGAAATATCTGAAGTTCCATCCCGTCTTTGCCCTGTGTCCCAGGTGCGTCTTTTGCCAAAAAAAAAAAAAAAAAAAAAAAGAAAAGGGGGATCTTTTTTGGTTACTACGCCTAGTTTCCACACTTTGCCAGGAATTTGCATAGAGCTTTTAAGTAAACACTGACGATCCTCCTCTGTAGTTCACTCCATTAATGCTCCATACACTCTGGCAGCTTCAAATTTCATACTTTCACTTCTCAAGACAAGAAGACTACAGATAGGCTGGGTGCGGTGGCTTATGCCTGTAATCCTAGCACTTTAGGAGGACGAGATGGGTGGATCACTTGATATCAGGAGTTTGAGACCAGCCTGGCCAACATGGCAAAACCCTGTCTCTACTAAAAATACAAAAATTAGCCAGGCATGGTGTGCCTGTAATCCCAGCTACTCAGGAGGCTGAGGCAGGAGAATTGTTTGAACTGGGGAGGCAGAGGTTGCAGTGAGCTGAGATCACACCATTGCACTCCAGCCTGGGGGACAAGAGCAAAACTCTGTCTTAAAAAAGAAGGAAGGAAGGAAGGAAGGAAGGAAGGAAGGAAGGAAGGAAGGAAGGAAGAAAAGAGAGAAAGAAAGAGAAAGAAAGAAAGAAAGAAAGAAAGAAAGAAAGAAATAAGGAAGAAAAATAAGACTACAGATTTCTGCTTAAGTTGTAAATACACAGTCTGGGTAGACTGGAAACTATACTCAGGCTATAGAAACATGAAATTTACTGAGGGCAGTTTCCTTTTTTCCTCCAGTTTCTGACTGTTTCTTTTTCCAGTGCATTTGTATAATTACTGTGTTTTTAAAGAGAGGGTCAAGATTTTATATTAATTATCAGATGATTAATCTAATACATGCTACTTTGCCAATGTTAAAAGAGGAGCTTTGTCTATTACAACTTTTATTTTCATTTTTCTAGTTAAAGCAATTTCTAATGAAAGATTGCTGCCACCAATATTCTGTTTTCTTTTTTTCTGTTGTTTTCTGTATAGTGGTATTATGGCTACAGATTGGCAGAACTAGAAATTCCTGGCTAATTAAGTTAAGAATACAGAATCTTGACAGACACAAGCTGGATACATAGAGAAATAGCAGTTGCCTTTCTAGTCAGTTTCTAATGGGGTTCTTAGTTTCAGCAACACTAGCTGGGCGAATAAATTCCTACCTCTGATGTGAAATGTAAGTCTACTGATACTAGGAGGTAGCAATTCTACATTTTTTCCCTAGAAATCTGAATCTTGTTCTCTTGCGGTTCTTTTATGCTTCTGACACGAATCGTCCAGGAAAAATGGTTATCAGCAATCTTAATATTGGTTGAAATAACTAAACTCTCATGGCCCTGAAACGAAGCTCGTCATTTAATGATGCCTCATCTTCATCTGGAGTCAACACACACTCACCTGCATCATCCTCTTTGCCTTCTGTTTTTTAGCATCTTAGAAAAAGGACTTCTCCATAGCTAGACATGGATACTCAATAATTTTACACATTTGACAGTCTGAGAAGGAAATGTAAACAAGTGTTTCAAAAGGTAGGCTTTAATATTTCATTGAAATATCCTTTAGTATTTGCAAACAACAAGCAATCCCTTGGCCTATGAATATTAACTTTTATTTACCTAGGTATTTATTTAAATGGAATTCTTCTGGGAAAATCAAAGAGTGACAGTGCAAGAGCATTATTTATTAAAGCCATAGGACCCGTGTTGAAATTCTACTTCAAAAAATCATAGCCGGGCGATCAATCCTGTTGTGGTACTCTTTCATTATGAATCTTTCATTGAATCCATGAAGATTTAAATTCTTTTTGGATCAAAGAGGATGCAAAGATAATAAACGTATATATTTTACTAAATAATGCCCTTAAAACAAACAAAACAAAACCCTCCTATTATTTCTCACACAAGTTATGTTTTAGCTCCAATCTACTCAGAGATTAAACCCATGTTCATCATTATTATCCTATCATTATCACAACAATCAAATGCTTAAAATAAATGTATTACTTCTGAGAGCCATCTGTCAAAGTTTTGCTATGAACATAGCTGAGAGAGAGAATTGGGAAGCCTGATACTGCATGTACTATGGACTGCTTCATCTCTAGTTTATTCCTAGGGCACCACAGGCCATTTTTCAAGCAAGCAATAATCTGTGTGACTAGATCTTTGATCAAAAGTTTCTGTCAGACAGGATGACTATTGCAGGTAGCAGGGAATAACTAAAGTAAACACAAACAGCCATTCTCCTAGGCCCATTTAATCTTTCTTAAACTCAGACAAATCTTCATTGTAATCCATTTCTAAATGATGTCTCCTATCACGATAGTAGGTAATGTGACGGTATGGAAGCATGAAACAACAGATGCACTTGGAGAAATAAAAGGGGCTGGGGCTAGTGAAGGGCACCCGAAGTGCAGTGGAGGAAGATGAGCTTGGAAAGGTCATCAAAAGCCATGTAATGAAGGTCTTCCATGATCAGTGTTCTGGGGAGATGGCCATTTAAGAATTTTGGCAGGGCAGTGACATGATTGGATGTGCATTTTAAAAAGGTTAGCCTAACAGGCTTCTCAACCCAGAGCACTGTTGTTCAGAGTTTGGAAGTGTATGTGTGCTTGTGTGTGTGTGTGTGTGTGTGTGTGTGTGTGTCTTTGCAAGGCATTTTATACATAAACTTTTTTATTTTGGAATAATTTCAGATTTCAAAATAACCCCACAACTATAATGCTAGTAGAGACAGTTCCATGTACTACTCACTCAATTTTCCCCCGTTGTTAAACATCTTACATTACTATAGCTCATTTTTCAAAACTAACATTGGTTCGTTACAATTAACTAAATTCCAGACATTAATTGAATGCCACCAGTTTTTCCATTAATGTCATTGTTTTGTTTCCAGGATCAAATTAAGATGTCACGTGCATTAAATGACCATGTCTCTTTAGTGCCCTCTGGTCTGTGACATTACTCAGTTTTTTGTTGTTGTTGTTATTTGTGACCTTGACAGTTTGGGGAGTGCTGATCAGAAATTTTATAGATTGTTCCTCAGTTTGGGTTTTTCTAAGATTTCTGTCATAGTTAGACCAAGTTTATGGCTATTTTGAAAGAACATTACAGATGCAACATGCTCTTCTTGTCACATCCTATCTGGGGCTCCATTATATTTTCATGACATCATTGGGGATGTTAAAGTTTATCACATGGTTAAGATGGCATTTGTAGGTCCCTCCGTGGTAACCTTACCTTTTTCTAGTTTCCCTACTCTTAATTGGAAGTCCATCATACATCCAGCCCACCATTGGGAGGGGAGGGATAAAGCTTCTCCTCCTAAATAAGGAGTATCTACATGTATTATTTGAAATTCTTCTGTAAGGAAACTTTGTCTCTTTTCTTAAGAAGTGTTTTTCTGTTATCACAATGACTAGAAATACTACTGATAATTACTTGGTAAGATTCAAGGAAGCTAAGGATCCTGAAATTTGTGGATTGGTCCTGCAGAGTGAACAATTACATGTCCCCAAACATCAATAGTCCGTCCTTTGAGAAAGTCAATTTTTTCAGTGTAGGTGATGTCGTGCATTCTCAATGTGGATGATGTCACCAGCAAGGGTGTGAAAATTGGTTATTGGGAAAGGAAAAATCTTAATCTTGCTATGTATAAAGCATGGATATATAAGCAGTAAGTGAATAGATACATAATATGCCAGCAGTATTAAAGTGTCATGAGAGACAATTAGGGGAAAATGTCTAAAAGCTATTCTTAGGAAGTTGATGGTGAAAAAACAATTATTCAGAAACATTGGTCTGGCAGAAGAGTGGTGAATGTGTTGAACTGCAGAAGAGAAGAGATTGGGCAACGAGAGGCAAGGGTGTCAATGAGGAGGTTAATTCAGTTGATGCCCAGATCAGGCATATCATGTAATTAAATGAAAATACTGCTTCTTTTCATTTAGAATTGGCTTGTATGTGATTTTCAGTTATTGTCTTTTGTTGGTGGTGGTAGTAGTCACTGAAAACAAGGCATAAACTTTCTTGATAACTTTATTGCAGGGAAAAGTAATACATTCTATTTATTTAATCATTTTTTTCCAAAGTCAATAATATTTTTGAAATGTACTGCTTCTGTATAACAGCATTCCTCATACTTCACAATGGTTTTATGTTGTAACTTCTCCCTAGCTTCACGGACATTTTCTGGATAGGTAAAGTTCCTGGGTTATTGGAAAACAAAGAAGTCAGCACTATGCATTCTATGATTCTATGTACAGAAAACCTAGAGATATGGCTCTATGATTTCATGCATTTTTGTTTAAAAGGAAAATCTGAGATTAAGCAATAAAATTTATTTTTTAGAAAGAGTGGATGAGAATAAAACCAAATAGATATTTATTTTCTTTTGATTTAATCTTGAGAAAATATATGCTTAGTAGAGAAAATTTGGAAAATAAAGAATAAAATATATATAACATAATTTTATTACAATTTTAGTATATTGTTATCCAATATTTTCCATGACTATAAATATATATACTCTCTTCTTTTTAATGAACTTTATTTTTTAATAACTCCATAATATTCCAACATTGAAGGTATGTATATATGCATTTTCTATCAAATTTTCTCTTTCTTTCTATTCATTATTCAATTTCTTTAAATTCAAATAGCCTCAACTTAATATCACTTGCCTACTTTTATGAGCAGCTCTATCATTCTTCCTTTTCTGACTTCATGACCTTTAGCTATGTGAATTATATAAGGCTGCCCTTTCAGCACCATTCTTCCATGGACAAAGCATAGAAGGAAGTTAAAAAAAAATCCCCAAGTCTTATTTAGCACAATGCAAAACTTTGAATGATTATGGAAATGAGTAGTTATATTTAATGCATCTCACAGTCAGATGTGTGTATACATAATAATGACACCAAAATAGAGGTCTGAAATGAGTTCAAGGACCTCAGTCAGGATTTGTGACTTCCCAGGGTACTGAAATAAGTAGGAAATTATATTGCCAAACCACTGATCTTTGATGAATAATAGGGAGTGGGAGAGCAATAGGGAGACTGAAGACAGAAAAGTGATATCATGATCTTCAAAAGACGAGGAAGTTATATTTCTTAAATAATGAGCTGTGAGCATGACTTTAATACCCAATGAAGTTGACACTTTTGTTATATTTGGTTGCTGAATTTCCATTCCTACTTCCTAAGGCTATTACACATTTTCTTTGAAGTCTCTCCTCTTTCTGAATCTCAGGTCATAGGATTTGGCAGTCATGGTGGTGGCCATGGGGAGATTGACCCCATCCTCTGCCCTGTTGAGAGCTCTGAGGGACTTAAGCCAACCAGCATATTTTACTTCCCTAGTCCTAGTAATTTTTTGATGTGCAGGTATTAATACAATTGACCAACAACAGACAGGGCCAGAGCTTGTTTTAATCACTGGGAGGGAGTGGCTCCTCTCTCCACAAGGGCTGACAACCTGAGGAATATGAGATCTGGAAGTGGTGGAGGCCTCGTGGGGCCTGCAGAAGAGAACATGATAAGTAACAAAGCCAATGAAAAGGATGGAATAGATGGTAGAGAATAGCATCCTTGTGCCCTCAGTGGAGCCTCTTAATCTGACCAGGGCTGAGGACAAACTAACTCATCAAATGTTGGGTTATATAACTTTGAAAATGCCTTATTTACTTCTTCTACTTGCTTCTGACTACTTTATGGTTTCTGCTTGTTTTTGAACTCTGTCTTTGTTTCTTTTAAAAATGTATTGTTATTACTTTTTTATAATACTGTACTCAGGAACATTCTTCCTAGGTAATATTACCAAGCTCCATGGTCTCAATGATAATCTCTGTGTTGATGACACCCAAATATTTATTTTCACTTTCTAAAGTGACAAATATCTATTTCTGGGAGCCCTCTTGATTTATCTACTTGAGAATACTTCATAACATGTTAGCTTTTCACAATGATGAAGCTGTCTCCTGTAATCTCAATCTCAGTTCATAGACTCACCATCTACCTATTTTTTGTAAGCCCTACTTGTGACAACATTGGCACCTCAGTATATTCATCCCCTAAGCCTGTCTGTCATCAGGTTAAACCAATCATTCTTTAACTTAGCATGTATTAGACCTACTAGGTACCTACAGATTCCAATCCTTCCTCCCTCTGCCAAGGTTTTGATTTGTTTGGCCAGTGTTAGGGCCCAGGAATATGTAATTTTATCAAGACCCTCAGGTGATTCTGATGTAGGTTGTTTATAGACCAGATTGTGAGAAAAATGAAATTTAGGCCACAAAACTATTAGAGAAAAAGGTCATCACTTATTACATTTGTGTCCCCAGCATTTAGGAAAATGTTTAATACCTAGTGAGTGATTAAAATATTGGAAAAAAACTGAACGGATCTTCAATTCAACAAACTTAAAAATGTCAGTAATTCAGCCTCTTCATCATTAAATCTGCCACTGTTTTAGTCTACTGAGAATTGATCTGTGGTAGCAAACTTACTAGGGTTTCTGAATGAGTTCTACATATCCGTGCTGTTAAATATTAGCCCAAGTTATCTTTATGAAATGAAGAAGGCGGAAAGTTTAAAGAACCAGTAGGTGACTTCCTCATTGTACTTCACGTTTATACTCAAAAATACACCCCTATCAACAGTTTCTCTTTACTACAGTTGATTCCCATACTCACACAGGAGTTACCTTTGCAAAACACAAATGTACATGTTATTCCCTTGTTATAAACATTTGGGTGAATTCCGCATTTCGTATAAGATAGCATCCCTAAATGGGGATCTCTTTCATGCCTAGATGCTTTTGTGTGTGATACTTCTTTGGAATCCCTTACACTCTCTAATTAAAAGTGACAGATGATAGATAGCATCCTTCCCATCAAGATCCAGCTAAGTGCCACCTCCTCAGTGAGGCAGTAAACCTCTCTCAAGCAAAACTATTTGTTGCATCCTATCCCACTCTGAAAAGAGTTTTCTTTATATCTCTTATACCATTGCCATGTCATGTTCCATTATTTCCAACTGCATACGCTTTGAGGGTTATATTCTCAGAGTTACTAAATATCTTAGTAGTAGCTGAATATTTAAATCAAGCTTATGAATCAAACTCATTAAAGTATGAGAGGCTTTTACCAGCAGGCTCCAGGTGTACTGCAAATGTGAATGTTTGAAATGCTCATGGCTCATGATTGATGGTGTTACCAATATTCCATGGAACAGATGACAAAGAGTTTCCTAAAGGAAATATTACAAGGCTAGCAAAACCAAAGATGTCCAGTATACAGTATTTTGAGGATAAACTTTAAGCCCTTTAGTGTTACTTGCAAGGGATTTCATTTTCTGGTACCAGTTACATCATCAACTTCATTTCTTTCTCTTATTTTCCTCATATGCTGTACTCTAGCCATAATGAACTGCTTACAAGGATTAAATCAAATGCAATATCTCTTTTCTCTTCTCTTTTGCATGACTTCTTTATTATGCTTAGAAAGCTCCCTTCTCTATTCCCTCCGCCCTCCCATAAAATTTCTGAGCTCAGTTCAGGTTTCACTTCTCTGCTTCTTAGTCTGTGGCAAGAGCCCATCCTCTGTGCCTCTAAATGAGCCTGTGCCTGAGGCTATTTTACTCTTTACATGGAGGCTTATTTCTTTTATGATAAACCCTGAGCTTTAGCAGGAGAGATAAACTCATGTGAAGCCTGTACAGTCTGCAGCTAGCACAGAACTCAATAAACTTATTAATGAAGAAATAACAAAATAAGTGGTAATTATTAATAGTTACTATATTTGGATAATTAACATGTTAATGTATAAGCTACTTAATGTTATGGGTCCTTCCAGGCAGGAGAAAAATGAGGCTTTATTAATGTCGCCTCCCCATCTGAACACAAAACAACTTACTTTTTCCCCTAAGGCCACTCACTTAAACAATTTTTTTAAATAATAGTTCCTGGACCTATGAAATTTGCTGATAAGCATAACTGAAAGAGAAGATCATAGTGTTACACCCAACTTAATATGCACTACAGCATTACTGAACTTTTATATTTATCCTTTGTTGTGCTAAGTAAGAATTAGTTTTCTTATTCTGTTTTAAAAAATAATTTGTAGAAAACTCAGTTACTGTTTTACAAAAGCGTAATTCAGGCCTTAATTTACATAATAAGCTGTATCTCAGAGAAGAAAGAGGTATGACCCTTAAAAATCATTTCACATCTAGACAAGAGTAATTGTAATCCAAAACATTTGCAGGGAGACCTCCTGTTCAAGGTGGCATCATCAGAACAATGTAATAGCAAAATCTATATTCACAGCTTTTACTGGGAAGAGATGCTTCAAATTCATCATGATCATAGTTCTATAACCTTTATACTTTCTGCCTAAGTTAAGTTTGTACATGAAGTCAAAAGACAAATTAGATAAATAGTCTTTATCACTAAGTCTCCTCTCAAGAGTGGGAAAAAAAGTTCTGTGAAACTATCAGGATTTAAAGAATCCTGATTTTTCCTTTTATCTTGCTTTTATTTCTCCTCCTCCTCCTTTCATCTTCTTTCTTCTCCCTCTCCTCTCGAGATGGCAATTGAGGCAGGAGAATGGCATAAACCCGGGAGGCGGAGCTTGCAGTGAGCTGAGATCCGGCCACTGCACTCCAGCCCGGGCGACAGAGCGAGACTCCGTCTCAAAAAAAAAAGAGATTTTCAATTTAAATTGTAAGATAAAAAATCTTAGGTGAATGTAAATAATAATTTTTGTCTTATTTCCTTTATTTTTTTGCATTAGCGGTTTTCTGTATTATATTTTTAATGAAATAAATTTGTGTTTGTGGAAAACACCACGATGGTATGCGCACCACCAAGTACGGGAGTACCATATGTAAGCAAGAAGATGAATATCATAGTGTATCTAGGACTGTGTTGTCCACATATGGCTGTTTAATTCAATTTACGTACAATTAAAAATCCAGTTTCTCACTCACACTAGTTACATTTCGAGTGCTCGGTAGGCACTTAAGACTACCATTGTGTACAAGGTACTTTATACCTTGTGTATGAAGTAAGGCCTAGAATCAATTTTTATCCCACCTCTTTTGGTAAAATAATTCTGACCTGCCTGCTTTCCTTCCACATTTCACCTGGATCACATCTCTTTGCTCTCAACTTTCATGAGGCCGTCTATCTTTCTTTCGTAAACGTGCATTGATTATTAGTTACCAAATCTTCACTGCTGTAAGATCCATTAGGAAAAGCACTATCGTAGCAAACAGATTCACTAAATATGTTTGAATGAATGAGTGGATGGGATGGGGTGGCTTGGGAAAAGTTAGGCAAGATAGCAGAAGGGACGTGTAGGCTACAGAAGAATGTAAACAAAAATAAGACATCATACTTTTAATTTTATTTATTTTTAAAATTGTATTTTATTTTAGATTCCGAAGGTGCGTGTGCATGTTTGTTACATGGGTATATTGCTTACTGGTGGGGACTGGGCTTCTAGTATACCTATTACACAAATAGCGAACATTGTACCAGGTAGGTAACTTTTCAACACTCGCCTCGCCTGCTCCACCGTTTTATTTTTAAGTGAAATTGTTTATACCCCTAATCAGGTGAATGCTTATTGCCTCTGCTCCCACACTCTATCAATGTGACATGTTCTTTATTAAATAATGCCATTTTGGCATCATACTTGACTATCTTCTCAAGAAAGATTGGGGTGTGTGTGTATGTGTGTGTGTGTGTGTGTGTCGCTACTTTCTTCTTTCTCTATGTAGACACACAGTTTCCTTCAATAGCAGGAAAAAAATGATTTGAAGATCTTGTTAGGAATTCATACTGAGATTAGAGAGGATACTTCAAAGGACACACTTGAAGATCCTTATCTAATATACCCTAAAGATAATCACATAAAAATTCTACCTAGGATTGAAACTACAGTTATTATATTCCTTAATAAGGCAATAATTTTCCTTTTGTCCCAACTACAGAATGTTCTTTATTTTTAACTTTCAGATATGACATGATTATCTGACTTTATGAAGTTATAAAGTTGCAACTAAATTTTCAGATTGCTTTTAGTTTTAAAAGAAGAAGAAGAAGAAAAAAAAAAACAGTTTGAATACACTATTTCCCAGGTGGTGCGCAGCAATACTGCCACTGCTTTTTTAAATTATTATTTGATGGAATATGATGGATAGAAAATTATTTACCTACTAGCAGAACAAAACATTAATGCTGCAAAATTCATTTGTCTAAAATTAAAGGCAAATATACTACTCTTTAAAAATAAAATGTAATCTCTGCTGTTCATCTTCTTCTACTTAACAGTTTCATTAACACAGCATTATTTAGCAATCACCTTAAAGCTTCCTTCTTGGATCTACCAAATACCATGGTTCCAGATTAATCAAAAATTCTTTATTTCAGCTATTTCCTTGTAAATGTCTGTTTGTCTTCTACCTTTTGGATTGTTCAAATTTCCCTAATGTTAAACATTATGACAAATAGACTACATCGAATTATCTAGGGTTAAATGGCAACTACACAGCAAGCTGTCATTCAGATGGCGTTTTACTAAAGACACCCAATGCATATTTTCCTGGGAATTTACAATATACAATATAACTAACATAGCTAAAGAGATCATGCTGGGTAAAAATGTGGTTCTAGTGGGATAGTAAAGAAAGAAAAGGTTAACATTTTTTTACTGGTGGCTATAAAATGATCACAAAGATTTCTCCTCTTTTCTTGTCATCTTTTTTGGTGTATGGTAGGATAAAACACTTGCAAATGAATGGGTTATAAATTAGACATGTATTGTACCCTATTCAGTGTTAAGTGCTTATGAAGAATCTGATCCTTTAAGAAACAATCTACATAATGAGACAGAATTTCTTTGTTCTATAAAATAGTAGATGAATTACAATTTTGATGACCCTGCAAAAATAATGGTTAATTGTAACCACAATCTTATTTTCTAAAGCAAAATTACGACCCTCTGTCTTTGAATCTAAGTCCTTTTTCTCAATATAGGGCTTATAACAAGGTATAATTTTCTTCTAATTTGAAGTTAATGCATGAAAATCACAAGAAAAAAATGAACGTAAAGTTACTTTTACTTTTTTTTTTTCTTTTTTTGAGACAGAGTCTCGCTCTTGTCGCCCAGACTGGAGTGCAATGGCGCGATCTCAGCTCACAGCAACATCTGCCTCCCAGTTTCAAGAGATTCTCTTGCCTCAGCCTCCCAAGTAGCTGGGATTACAGGCATGCGCCACCATGCCCGGCTAATTTTGTATTTTTAGTAGAGGTGTGAGGTGCGGTTTCTCCATGTTGGTCAGGCTGGTCTCGAACTCCCGACCTCGGATGATCTGCCTGCCTCATCTGCCTTAAGTGCTGGGATTACAGGTGTGAACCACTGCGCCCAGCCTACTTTTACTTTTAAACAAATGATCATTTAGGGAGTTCTCTTATCTTAGGAAAAGAGAAGCTATTTAAGTGGAGAATGCGATAACATAAACAAACTTAAAACATGACTTCAAGGTTGGTTAAGAACAGAGAGTTTTAGATAGAAGAATTTAGCTGCATTTTTATATTTTTCCTTATGGTCAGGCAAGTCATAAAAATCCTACTTTAATATTTTAATAGTGATTTTCTTACTGAGTAAGAAAACCTGTACTGGACATTCTGGGTATAATGAAGAATAGGGTACATTCCATGATCTTTCTTCTGTGACAGACATACAAAAAAGTTTTAAAACCATCATAGTAAGAATAAGAACAGAATGAATCAGGACATTCAGAGTAGCTTAGATGAAGATGTGGTTACACCTATGTGGAACATCATTAAAAGTTTCTCAAAGGAGGTAGTTAGGATGATTGGTAATAAAGGAAGGACTAATGGACTGCTTTTGTATGCCAATATGTTATGACATTAGGAGTGCTTTTCTTTGTTTTGTTTTACTAATCCGTTAAATAAAGATGGCTCTAGACACACACAACCTCATCCCAGTGAACATTCAAATGCCAACATATAATTCATTCAAAATAGTCTGCAGGCTTTTGCATTCAATAAAAAAATCAATGTTCAATGTTAAAATACACATAGAAGAAAAGGATTTTTGAACATGCATGTTGTTAATAATATCACTTACTACATGGGGTAGGCTGAATTGTCACTGCAGAATCCCTTAGTTTCTATAAGTGGTAAATCTAGGGTAATGTAACAGAGAAGTAATAACAAAAGAGAGTTGTTTGGCTATAAGCAGGAATTATAGCTGTAATGTACCTATAAAGACTATTTAATTAATTCAGTCGACATCTGCCTTAATCACCAGTGAAAATTAAGCCACGTTTGACCAACAACTCAAAACGTAATTCAGTTAGTAAACTATTGAAAACCAATAGGGGAAAAGGTACTTTCCGTGTACTTGTTTTTAAATATTCATGTTATTGAACCATTCCCACTAAATGCATAAATGACAACATAATATTCAACTGTAACAGTTGGTGGAAGCCATTTTAAGTAGCAGTTTAACAAACAGAGATGAATTTTAATTTGCAATGCCAGTTGAGCTGTAATAAAAACTAGTATTCCAGCTGTGAAAAAACAAACAAACAAATAAACAAAACACACACACACACACACATACACACACACACACACACACACACACACACACAGCTTGGTTAGAGTTATTTACAGTTTGTTTTTTTTTTTTTAAATACTTGACAGTACAATGAAACCATCTTGTTTCTATCCACACCAGAAGTTTGTTAAATCTCAAAATACATCTTAGGAAATGCAAAAAGCATGTCTCTTTAGGGAAATAAAATATCTTTGTTGTATTAGATTACAGTGTTCAATTTAATACAAGTTAACTTAGCAAACTAAGTGTGCTATAGTTTTGCACTATTTCAAAATTGTGAGGGTTAATTTAGAGTAAATGAAAAACCCATAGTTACTTTTAAAACTAATAAAAAAGGTACTTTCTAACATTCAGTTCACAAAAATATGCTTTGCATTCAATGCTTACTTGGTTTGTTGATATTTTATTAAGAAAATATTAACTTGGTGTTTATCAGGAATGTATTTTAGAGAATTTTTTTGCATTTTGACTGTAAACACCAAATAATTTCAGTTAAAATTTTCATAGATCTATAATCATATTCCTAAAATGATTGTCTCTCTTATAAATAATAACTAGATCTGAGCAAAGGCGAATCATAGGTTTCCAATTTAATATGACATTTCACTGTGATTTTTAAGAAAAGAAGGTCTCACTCTGTCACCCAGATTGGAGTGCAGTGGTGCAGTCACACCTTCCTGCAGCCTCACAGTCCTGGGCTCAAGCAATCCTCCTGCTTCAGCCTCCCAAGTAGCAGGGACTACAGGCATGCACCAGCATGCCTGGCTAATTTTACTATGATTTTTAAAATTATGCTGCCACTTAAAAACTAGTTACTCTTAGGATAACGTAGATTTACCAAATTTTATTTTAATTTTTTAAAAAATGGAGATGATAAAAAGAATAATGATAAGAAAGAAGAAAAAAGAACCATATTTATAGGAGAAGCCCTCGTCTATCTCCTAAGAATGTTGAGGTGCAAGAAAGATGCTTTTTGTGCTGAATGGGGAGACTATGGGAACATGGATGCTAAACAAAGAAACAGAAAGCAAGGCGCAGTGCGCTCGCTACACGAGGAAAGGGATTCCCTCGACCCTGTGGTAGAACTCAGCAAGGAAGGATGAAGTGGAGAGATGCAGGAGGCATGAAGGCAGGGAAACTAGGGGAGTGGAGGGTGGATGGCGTGGGAATAAAAAGTAAGAGAGAGACACAGAGACAAGGAAAGCACGACTGAGGTTTCGAAGCATAGACAGCCCAGTAGAGGAAATGAAGGGAAGAAGACATATCATGAAATCGAATATTGAGGTGGTTTTGCTTTATGTGTGAAGTGTAATATCACTTCTCTACTTAGGAGAACTTTACTACATTACATTGGTCAGCACACACTTCGAAATAGGATCTGTGGTCTTTGGATTTGAAAATATTCTGAGACTTGTCCTAAGGAAGACACAGTGGACAGCTGAGGTCAGCCAAGTAACTAAAATTTGATTTAAGTTATGTGTGTGTCATTCCACAGTCATCAATGTTTACTTTCCTTTATGTAGAAGAATGTATAAGCCTTTGATATATGATTAAGCCAAATATTATAAAATATCCCTTCACTGGTATATACAATTTTCAAAGAAGGACATAAGAAATTTGTTTTTATTTCCCTTTGATATCAGTGCCTTGTACAGGGCCTGGCATACAGTAGGTACATAATAAAATATTTGTTGAAGGAATGAATGCAAGAATAGATTTTTTTTTGCAGAATATGCAGTTTTTGCTCTTGTTTGATATTACTATTGTTATCACCGTTATTATCTTAATAAAGTGTATTTGAACCTTTCAGCATGCTCGGATTTCCAATTATGACTTTTCAGTTTTATTTGGCTTAAAAATCTGACATTGTAATGGATGCCACTACGGCTGCACTTCGAATCACTTAATTTCTCGAAATAGTGTCAGTGAAAACTCTCTATGTTGAGCACCGCCATGGAACAAAAACCGTAACTTCCTGTAATGAAACCTAATGAAAAATCTCTGGGCTAGATTAGATGGTGTTCTGATGTGAGGCCAAGCAAAAGAGAACACTTAAGAGGAGGTGGTGGAGTTGAAATTACACTTTGTAGAAGAACAGGCAGGACGCATGAGGAACTGAAGGCAGAATACCAAAGCACCAGCGGGGTTATCTGCATTTTTTTTAAACCTCCCTGAAGACTGGCTGTGAAAGCCGACTGCTTCTAGAGAGATGTCAGCATGAGCTGCAATAGACCTATTTTCTGCGTCTAACATCAAGATGTGTGGTCTGGCAGGTATGAGGGTATTTGTATGGACAATGGCTCTAAGCGTTTGAAATGGGAACTGCCATATAATAGTGTGTTATCCTCCAGTTCCTGGAGATTCAAAGATTATTTTATAAAGGAATACATAGGGAGACGTGAGTAAGAGGTAGAGACAGAAATATAAGTACAGAGGAAAAATTAAGAGAGATTTTAGAATATATCAAGAAGAAAACTTAAATGAGCACAATGACTCCATATCAGGTCTCTGGAGCTCACACCTTCCAAATTTTCAGGAAAATGAGCTGGATAAGAAAATAATTATATACATTTATAATACAAAGCATTTAACTAAGAAAATTAAATATGTCTTTTAGACACTCAGGACAACTCATTTGCAATACCAAAATAACAGAAAAAAAAAAATCATCAGAATACTGACTGGTGAATGTATGACCAATAATGAAATGGGAAGGATTTTCTTGAGCCATATTATTCACATAACCAGAATATATTTATTTTATAAGATGAGATGAGACTACGCTAGGCATTTTGGGGGATACCCAAGAAGTAGAAATGTGACTAAATCCTAATTTATGCACAGCCTTATTTCAAGACCAGTCATTTCCTTGTAATAAAATCAGAGAGACAGCCCAGTGTTTGTGGCAAAATCGGCAAAGCTGGCTTTCACTTCTAGCTCCTCTCGGCTTCCTACCTGTGTGACTGGGGACAAGCCACTAAACTTCGCTTTACCTAAATTTCTCACCTCTGCTATGGGAATGTCTAAAGATATTCAGAGAAGTGTTGGGAGAATGTTTCTCATATGGTTCCTGGCGCTTATTTGATCCTTACTTTGATCCTGGTGCTTATTTGATCTATCACATGTACCCGCCAAATATGTACATTTATTATGTATCAGTAAATAAAGAACACAAATAAAAACTTTCACCTTTGCCTGCTAATAAAGCAACCATTTGTATACATAATAAATATTTTAATATGGGCTTGGATCAAGGAATCAACTAAGTGCTTTAATAAAGTAGAAATTAAGCCAACTTAAAATATGAAAATATACTTTAAAACAAGAAGTAAATTTTGGAAAGCAAAAGAAACAGCAATCAGAGCTGTGTGGTTATTTAGTGTGTAAGTTGGCACATTTCAGAATCAGACAACTTGGGTTTGAACCCTGGCTCCCCAACTTTATCTGCAAAATGGGTATAATAACAGTATCAACCTCACAATGCTGTGAAGAGAATACACTTAAGAGTGAGACGTTCAGGGCTCTGCCTGGTATGTAGTAAGCACTCAATAATAGCTAACTAACATTAATTAGTATTATTATTCTGACAGCTTAAGTAGTTACCTGCCTTGTCAAACTTCCATATGAAATGCCCTCAAGGCTACCATGGTTATCTTTCCCTGTGAGTACCATAATTCAAAATTCCAAAAATTTAAAAAAAAAAAGTATTTGTGTAAACATTAATTTGGTGACCGACTTCCTCAGCATCCTGTAAGCTCCCTGAAAGCAGGCCTCATGTTCTCGATCATCACCAATGTTTCTACAGTGCCTGCCCAGCTTGGTAAGCACTGAAATTAACATTGAATAATGGAATAAATGGAAAGAAAAGATACATGGCTATCTCCAAGGGGTTTGTTTGTTTGTTTGTTTGTTTATTGAGACAGAGTCTTGCTCTGTCGCTCAGGCTGGAGTGCAGTGGCGCCCTCTCAGCTCACTGTAACCTCCGCCTCCCAGGTTCAAGTGATTCTCCAGCCTCTGCCTTTCCAGTAGCTGGAATTACAGGCGCACGCCACCACACCCAGCTAATTTTTGTATTTTTAGTAGAGACAAAGTTTCACCATGTTGGCTAGGCTGGTCTGGAACTCCTGACCTCAAGTGACCCAACTGCCTCGGCCTCCCAAACTGCTGAGATTACAGGCATGAGGCACTGCGCCCAGCCTCCAAGGGCTATTTTTAAAGTGTAGTTTGGCTTTAATTTTTCATCTTCATCCCATCATTTTCCTATTCAAAGTGTGTATGTAACACAGCACACTGAAGCAATATAGAATATTTATTAGTGGGCTGAGAAGAAGGAGAAAAGGAGGCCGTTTACATGTAAATGTATGCTTAACGCAGCCCCTGATGGAGAATACCCAAAGGGTACCACCAGCTTCCTTAGATAGTAATTGGAAGCCTAATTCAGATAGGTTAATTGTAGGGTGGTAGAGATGTGTACTGGCCTGTGCAAAATAGCAAAGGAGAACTGGCAAGCTGCCTCCGCTGGCTGCAGAATATAATAATGTTACAGCATCCGCTTCCTCTGGGTTTAGCATGTCACTAGTCAAGAGTAACTTGGAAGAAATGGAAATCTTTCTCTAGATTAAAAAAAAAAAAAAAAAAAAAAAAAAAAAACTTTCCTCTGACCCATTAAGTTATTATACTAAGAACAACTGAAGTTGTATCACTGGTCTTAATTAAAACTTTTGAAATTCATGAGGACCTGTGGGGTAAGAACTGAGTCTGTTTATCTCCCCTAGTCCAAGCTTTAACTCATATGCAAGGAGACCTGGCTTTAAATCCTTACAGCAACACTTACAAACAGTGTACCTCAGGGCACACTTTCTAAATTCTCACAACTTTGACTTACATTTCTGCAAATCATGGATAAATAGTATTTGGCTCACAACCTTAAAAGATTAGATGATATGATCAATGAACAACAACTAGTGTACTGTCTGTTACCTACTAAGTACTCAGGCAATGTTAGTGCTTTCTTCCTCAAGCTAGTTGGCAGTTTCCTATAAAGTTAAACATACCTTATGACCCAGCAATTCCACTCCTAGATGTTTACCCAAAATATATAAAAATGGGTGATCACAAAAATATTTATGGAAGAATCCATAAGGGGCAAAAACTGGACAGAAGAAAGCAGCCACAACTATCCATAAACAAATACGTGCTTTTATAGATAAGCAAACTGTACTTTTACCTACTGGACGAAATACTATTCAGAAATGAAAGAGAATGAACTACTAATATAGGGAGCAACATGGATAAAGCTCTGAAACATTACGTTTTAGAAGTCAGACACAAAAGATTATATACTATACTATTTTTTAATCTGTGAATTTACAGAACAGACAAAATTAATCTGTGAGGATGAAAGTCAAAACAGTGGCTTCCTCTGGAGGAGGAGGATTAGCTTCAAATAGAGCAGAAGAAATTTTCTGGAGTAATGGAAAAGTTCTATAAGTGGACTAGAATATTGGTTTTTGTGTATACCCATTTATCAAACTCCTCAATTCCATATGTAACTGTTTATACTTTTACTTTATTAAGAAATAATTTTTAAAAATTAAGGGCAAAGATTGCATCTTTCTAGTGTTTTCCTACTGAGCCTAAAAAGATTCCAGACAAATAGTAAATGAGTACATTTGTTGATGTAAATGTTCTTGCTATATACATGTATTTGCATACCTTTACTCTTTATATATGTATATACACTTGCAGACAAATATACATGGCGTAATGCATACTTTACCTATGATACACCCCACCCGCTACCCTCAGCCACAACCATACCAATACATGTGTTTGAAACTGGTCTCTGGCCATGTTACTTGCTGCTGGTTTAGCTCCTAAATTAAGTTGTAAACTGCCGGAGGCTGAAGTCAATTGTTTTTCTTTTCCTTTCTCTTACTCATCTACTATTGTTGCCAAGATGTAAATTCTCAGTAAGTGCACAAAGGAAGAATACAAAAGTGGGGAAAAAATCTTCTTCTTCTTTTTTTTTTTTTTCTTTAGGTGGAGTCTCCCTCTGTCACTCAGGCTGGAGTATAGTGGCACAGTCTTGGCTCAATGCAACCTCTACCTCCTGGGTTCAAGCAATTCTCCTGCTTCAGCCTCCCCAGTAGCTGGGATTACAGGCATGTGCCACCACGCCTGGCCAATTATTTTTTTATTTTAATAGAGATGGGGTTTTGCCATGTTAGCCAGGCTGGTCTTGATCTCCAGACCTCAAACGATCCAACTGCCTCAGCCTCCCAAAAGTGCTGGGATTATAAGCATGAGCCACTGCGCCCAGCCAGAAAACATCTATTTGAAAACCACCTTAGTTTTCTTTTGAAAGAGTATCCACCTTGGGAAATATTAATATATATTTTATTTTTCCTTTTTTATTGTGATAATTAGAATTAAATTCCTTTTGTCAGTAATAATAGACATATCACTACAACAATAATTGGCCTTTTTACTATTTTACTATTTTTTACTGATTTGATTTAGTCTTGGATAATTTCTCTTTTATTTCCAGCTTTATGGAGGACTAATTGAACAATACAAATGATATATATTCAAGATGTACGCTGTGATAATATATGTGTACATTTTATAACGATTATCACGTTGCATTCATTAACACTTTCAGTATTTTCATTACATAGTATATTATCATAGACTAAGAGAAATCTAAAGCTTGCCTACCATGAATCATTAAAATGTCACATTTTGGTTTTATGACTTTTCAGAAATCTATTCTATTTCGGTTTAGCCACTTAGGTAAGGCAATAGAAGACTTACTTTTATTTTTTCAACTTATGTTTATTTGTTCGAAGATTTTAAAGGTACTCAGGTGGGTATTACAATACTCTGTCTTTTAATTTTTAAAATATATTGATCCTGATTTGGTAGTTTATTGGGATAAAGTGAAGTTTGAATGAATAAAACTTCAGAAATCTGAAATTGATATTTAATAAGCTAAATGTTTTAACTTCCAATTTGAACCAATGTTAAAATTCTAGTATGAGACCACTTTAATTTAGGAATGTGTCCTATGAAGAGACCAAGAGTGCTGCCAGAAATGCTTTATAGTCAGAAATTCAGAGTTCCTTCCTTCCTTCCTTCCTTCCTCTCTCTCTCTCTCTCTCTCTCTCTCTCTCTCTCTCTCTCTTTCTTTTTTTGTATTTTAGCGGAGACGGGGGTTTCACCATGTTGGCCAGGATGGTCTCGAACTCCTGACCTTGTGATCTACCCACCTCGGCCTCCTAAAGTGCTGGGATTACAGGTGTGAATCACTGCGCCAGGTTGAAATTCAGAATTTCATATAACATTCTCAAGTCACTGAGTTACTAAACTTTATGTAAAACTTTTGTTATTTTGAATTATCTCTAAATTATATACTGTACCTTAACAAAATATCCTATTCTAATATAGACAGAAGTATATCCCAATAAATAAGAAATAAACTCATATGAATTAATCCATTCATACAGCTTGTCCATTTGGGTGGGACATGCTTGATAATTTTCAGGTATCATGTCAGGCAGTGATAATGCAAAGTTGAGTGAAATCTATCTCCACTCTTAAGTAGTAACTGTATTGATAATATATATAGTAATATTTGTTATCATTACTATATTTGTTATCATTTATATAAAACAATAAATTTTTATTGTTTTAAGCCATTAAGTTCTGGTTAATTTATCACAGCAGCAAAGGGAAACTAATAATATCTTCCATTCACTGGCCCCTGTCCTGAGAAAATTTTCATAAATACAGAAATTTGAGTCTCAGTTTCTTTATGTTGAAATAAAGACAAAGAAAGTTCAATTAAGCTTCACAAATCACATATTAAATGCATGACTGCATGAACCTAACATCTCCTGATACCAATTCTACACTAGTTCTAAACTAGGAATTCCTCAGAGACAAGGTGATGCTCCTATCAGTAAATGATTGCAATATAATGAGTTGGAACTAAAGTAGAGGTATGTGCAATATGGGGTGATAGTGCGTGATGGTGGTCGAGTTAGCAGCAGAAATACTCAATTCAGTAACAATGAATGAGGCCCTTTTTAAAAGTATGTTTTTTTTTTTTTTTTTTTTTTTGTGAGACTGAGGACACATCCTTATAAATAAGACCTACGTTTATCAACTATAGGGGACTTCTATAGTGGCAAAGTAAAACAACAACTTTGAATAAAAAAGGGAGTTTGTCTCATTGAATATTTTTCTAAAGGGTTCTACTCAAATTTAAACTTATATTATAGCCCACTTCCGATTTCAACATTGAAGTATAAGTTATTTAATAGCCTCACTCTCTCTTTTCTTACCCCATTGCATCACCAGTTTCATTAAGACTGTCAGTTGCAGTTACCCCATACCTCAAAAACACTAGAGGGTTGAACTGAAAGACAGTATTTTTATCATTTTGGAAAATGGTATTATACTCTTGTATACATTTTAATTTGAAGGGGTTGGCCTTTGGAATGGGAAAGATTTTGCCAGATGTCCAGCCACGTAACAAGAGAGTCATTACTATTCCTGTTTCTTAGAAGAGTCAGAGGACCATCCAAGGTCTCACAGTTAAAAGGTGGAGCCAGGACTCAAACCTAAATGTTTCTTATTTCAAAGTCCATGAATAACTTAAAATTAACTAATGGTTTTTACTTTGTATTAAGGAATAAAGAAAAGTTATTTTTTTGTGGTATGTTAGCATATCCTGGGTTTCTGCTTATCTATATTTGAGTGGTTCTGTAAGAGGACATTTGCAGATTCATTATTCAAAATACGCTTTAAGATTCTTCAATGAAAAGGCTAAACAAGTTTAATCACAAAGTCTCTGTATGAGATTTCAGAAGGAATAGTCAGAGATTGTACATGCCGTACACTCTAGTGGGGTCTGGAGAGGATGATTACAGAATATAGCATTCTATATTCTATATCAATTAACACAAAAGACCAAATCAGGCCAACTATTCCAACTTCAGAATTGAAGTCCATGTATTTCAGCTGAATAAAAATTCAGCAATTTTTTTCTATTAAAAATTCTTGTTTTCAATATTACCTAATCCTAACAGTTATATGAATCCATCACCTCATATTAAGTAAACTCATTTCCATTCTTTCTGGGAAGAAAAATAATAAAACCTCAGCTGCATTAATGCTAACAGCTTATCAAGAATGTTTAGAATAAACACAAAATTGTTATGATATTCTTTTTGTAATTTCATGGCAATATAATAAGGATTAGTATATGAACACTAGACTATAATAAAGAGAGGAAGTAAAATCAATCTCGTATTTGCAGCAGATAAACCTTTGAAAATAGGTTAAGATGCTCCCTTAAATATCATAATAATTGGAATGTGTGAATATTTTTTTCTCCCTGAAGTAAGTCCCACTTATCAGCCTGTTACAGAAGGTAAGAAGTATGTTTTAGGTATAGGAAGATTGAAGAAATCAAATTCAAGAAATGAAAAAAAGCACTCATAGTCTTTATATTATAATGTTTTTTAAGTCGTCATCTGCAGCCATCTGGGAAGACCTGCTACCCACCAGTAAGAACATGAAGAAAAAGAGGCTCAGTTTCTTCCAATGTTTGCTGTGTCTTGCCTGAACTCTTAACTCCGTTTAATGCAGTACCTTAGATCCTGCCTTTTTCGTCATCAGATATGCTAATTCTAAATATTCTTCATGGTGTTCCTAACTAATACCTGTAAAATATGATTTACTCTACTTTGGCTCTGGGGTAGCCATTTTTCTTCGATAGGAATTCATGTGCTAATGTCAACTCCAGTCGATATGGTTTGGCTCTGTGTCCCCACCCAAATCTCATCTCAAATTGTAATCCCATGCGTCAAAGAAAGGAGGTGATTGGATCATGGGGGCGGTTTTCCCCATGTTGTTCTCATGATAATGAGTGAGTTCTCACCAGATCTGATGATTTTATAAGGCAGTTGTTCCTGCTCTTGCTCGTTTTTTTTTCTTGCTGCCTTGTGAAGAAGGTGCTTGCTTCCCCTTCACCTTCTGCCATGATTGTAGGTCTCCCCAGCTGTGTGGAATTCTGAGTCAATTAAATCTTTTTCCTTTATAAATTATCCAATCTCAGGGAAGCTCTTTATAGCAGTGTGAAAATAACTAATACACCAATTCATACATCATCTCTAGTAGGGTGACCAACAGTCCTGGTTTTCCTGAGACACTTTGGATACTAGCACTTGAAGTCTCATGTCCAAGGAAATCCTTTATACCCTGGCAAACCAGAATGGTTAGTGACTGAGCACTTTTCGATATCCTGTACCAACTGGATAAGAGAGGATGGGGGAAGTTCTGAACATTATCTCCCAAATGAAAATTTGTTGTAAAAAAAAAATCTATTAGTAATAGTACTATATATTATGGTATTTATGTACATACAGTAGTCCCCATTGATAGCTTTAGTCTTTGTCTTCTTATGATTTGATGATAAAAGAAATGATTATCATAAATTGTGCTTTAATTTTTTAATTCTTTATTTTAACAATAGTTTCAATTTGAAAACCAAGAAAACATGGGTCTCAGAAATTAAACTAAAATGTAATACAAAAAAAGATTAGTTCTCCAACTATCATGTAGGAGAGGAGATTTGTCAAGTAGTTTGAACATCCAAAGGATGTTTGGACCCTGTTCTTGTAATAAGGACCAGTAACTTTATTTTATCTATCTGTCTGTCTGTCTATCTATCTATCTATCTATCTATCTATCTATCTATCTATCCATCCATCTATCTGTTATCTATCTATCTATCTTAAATCAATCTATCTTAAGTCAATCAATCAACCAATCTATATCTATCTATCCTATCATATCTATCTATTGAGAAAAAGAGCCTGGAGATTGTGAAATGTCTAATGGTCAAGGGGAGATGAAAAACTCCAAAATCATTGCTGTGAATTTTGACTATGTTCTTGTTTCTAAGCCAGTTTATTATTTCTCCTAGGAAATAATTTTTATTTTATTTAATGTTTTAATTTAATGTTTGAAGCAGTACCTACCTTTTGTTTGTTGCAAAAGAAACACATAGCTGTGCATCTGGATACCTAGAAACAAAACTTGTTAGCTTGTGAAGAAGCCTCAAAAACTCTCTCCATTAATTTCGAAGTTACATCGATAGATACCACTCTTTCCATCCTTTAAGATACCCATTCAGGATAGGAGAGCAAAAATCCCCTGAACCCAGTGTTTCATGGAAATAGAACTGGCATTCCAAAGGCATTTGAAATTCTAAAAGAAGTCTTTCCATTAAGCAAAAAGCGCAGACTGGTAGTTTGAAAATAACCCTGAAATATAATAATGATAAAATTACTTTAGTAAATGGTAATTGAGCAAACTCGCTTTGAGACTTCATTAGCCATGATACTGGATTCTGCCAAGCCTTTTCTTTCCCTAGAGTGCATAAATACAAAGAAAACCCAAATAAATTATGGGGAGGAAACTTCCTTCACGAAATTTTAGTGAAGTCAAATTGGGCATTGGATTTTAGAAAAACATAGGCTTAGCCAGAAAAAAATAAAGGAAGCAATTTCAGGTATTTATTCCTTTTAGTAGCCTCTTTCTCAGATATACGTTACTCATAAAACATAATTTTAGTTACATAGTTATAAAGAGTAATTCTAATGAAATTCTTATGTTCCATATGTGCTCAATTGTAAATATGTTACCAACATAATTATTTAGTACATATGGTGTTAAATATAAAACAGTGGCACATGTAATGCATGCATGAGTAGTAAATTTTATGTTAATTTTAAGTGAAAATACTTTTCATAATTTTAGAACCAGAAAAAAGGCTACAGGAGGTATCTGTTCAGATGGGCAAAAGCATGGAGAATTATGTAAATGTGCAGTTTCCAAACTTTTGCAATTGAAAACAAATATAAACACATATATGTATATATGTATATGCTTATATACACATACATGTATATATGTATATGCTTATATACATATATGTTAGCTATAAAACTCTTGACAAAATCTCTTATGTTAAGAAGAAAACTATAAACATTTTTGATCTTAGATATAGGTAAGTTTTTTAGATATTTCAATTATTTGGAAGAACAGCCTTGACCTTCATATGCAGTCATTTGTATACTTTTGAGAAAATTGGGATAATCTTAAACTCACAACTTAAAAATACCTTTTGTTAAATAGCAAAACATTAATATTCCCCATGTCATTATTCTTTATGTAGTACATTCATTGTTTTATTACAATTGATGATAAATTATAAACAATTATCTGAGGAACATCTTATTGAGTACATTTTTAGACATTTCCATACTCCATAATTAGGTAATTAGAAGAAGTTTTGGTAATTAGCATTGATGCAAAGTAATGCTTCTTTTACCCCTTTTATAAATCTATGGTTTTTAAACTTTACTGTACATCAGAATCAACTGGTGGTTTTGTAAAAACACGTGTCACTGGGCTTCATCCGCAGATTTTTGATACAGTACATCTGAAGTAGGATATGAGAATATTCGTTTCTAACACACCAATGGTGCTGAGCCAAACCACTTCTCAAAGTGCTGAGCCACTTTGAGAACCACTGTAACATATATAGCCAAATGCTAAAAACCAAATCTTTTAAAAGAGTAGTCATTGTAATGTTAGCACTTGTTGATTGAGAAAGTATATGCACGCATATGATTCATGAATCCATTGCAATGATACTGAGGTCTCTCGAGGCAGGCAGGGGGTTCCTGTATCACAGGTCATTGATTTTTCTTCCAGTTGATTTCATAACAAAACAAGTCTTCATTTTTCAGACTTTGATATTTTGTCATTGCCTTTTGAACACCAAGTTTGCTTGCTGATGAATAAATATTTTGAGTTAGCTTTGTGGTGCTATGAGGCACAGTTAGTTTTCAGCTTTGTTACCAATTGTGATTACTAGAGAAGTATATTTGGTATATAAAACAAAATTTGTACAAGAATGCATATATTTCATTGCATTAGGTTTTGAATAGAGAATGAGACAACAGTGCAAAAACAAAGAATAAGAAGTATAAGTATATGAAAAAAATATACTGAGTCAAAAGCGAAAATAATTAGGAGTGTTGAAAGAGAATATGAATATATATCCTCCACTGGGTGCGCAATGGACTGAAAGTGGTTGGCTCTGTGCAATTATGAAACAAAAAAGTAAGGCACATGGCGTGTTGCAAATATAACATCAAATGATGTTAGGGATTTGGCTTTTGCTTTCATGTGTAAAGGTCTCTAGGAAGAAAATCCTAGAAGAGATGAAATAATAGGTTTCATGAGCCAAATACCAGCCCAAATAATAAACAAGTTATTTGTTATTAATGGTTGGACCAGATCTCTTACATATTCCACCATCATTTTCCATAGTTCTCTTCTTCCAATGGAGACCTTCTCTGATGAAATGAAGACTCTAGTCTGGAAGGGTAACAGGCCTTCTAACTCCCTATTTCTTCAATGTGCAGATGCCTGCACGGGCCCCATCTAATATATCAATCTAGTCATTGTGAAGAAACCAGAAACTTGAGAGTGATGGCTGGGCTTGTTAAGACAGGACCCGTCATGTTAATTCACCAATTCGTTGCCAGAAGCTTACAAACCTTTTGCTGTGCAAGTGTTCAAGAAGGGGAAGAATGAGCAAAACGTCGTCATCTCCCTTTTTATAATGCAGTAATGTTTCTCATTAGCTGTTTCAATCAGTTATAGTTAGCCAATCTAATTAGTAATTCTTCATACCTAGGTGATGGACTGAGACCAGGGGAGTGCCAAGAGGCAAAAAAAAAAAAAAAAAAAAAAAAAAAAAAAGAATGAATTACCCCTTGTCTCTTTGGCCTTGGGAGAAATAGTAGAGTAGCAGAAATCACCACTATCCAGTCTCCCCACCTGACACCCCACACAAACACAAGCCCACAATTATGTCTAAAGAGCAAGGTGCAATCCGGTGCTTTATACAATTTTAACTCTCTCTTGTAGTAAAGTCTATTCAGCACCTTCATAAAAAACAAAATTAAGAATGCCTGGTATTCTACATCTGTACAAAAGTGCTCCTAGAAAAGAAAAAATGTCAAGAGCTTTCTGAGTCAAAGTTGGGAGGAAGCACGGGTCAAACTAGCAAAAGAAGAATATTTTGATACATCCTACACACAAATTGTACCCCAACCCTGGCTATCTAACTGGATAATCAGATCATGAATAGAGCATGTGCACGCTTCAGGCACTGATATGCTAGGACAGTGCCTCACACAAAGAAAATATTTTTAGGTTGGCCTGAAAAGTTGCATGAAAATCCAATCTGATTTACAAACTAGGGGCAGGGGCAACATAGTTAATAGAAAAAGGTAGTTGGTTAGCTTAATACAAATTGTTCTTGGCTTAAATGTGACAACATGTAAACATCATCTCAGTATCTGACACATAATACATTTTTAATCTCTTTTGAAAAGAACATTTGTCTAAAGAGTATGTGCAGTGCCCTTTGTGTGCCTGTGAATCCAGAAAATAAGTGGGCTGTGAGTAATAATTATGCCTCCCCATCTCATCATGTATTGATTTAACATCTACTCAGCCTATAGTAGTATTCTCAAAGTGTGGGTCATGTATTGCCCAACGATTTTAGATATGAGGTGAGAAGAATTTAGGTGGCACATACATATGGCATTATATACTTTTACTCACGTAAGAGAAAATATATTCTAGAAATAATCAATAGAAACTAAAGAAACTAAAAGGGCATGTCATATTTTATAGCTACTGTGACTTTCACATCAAATTAATACTTGCTGCTCTTTCTTTCTCTGTCTCTCTTTGTGTGTGTGCATATACATTTAGATAGATATATACACACAAAGATATACATATATGTATCTCAACAAAATTGTCTGACTACATGTTCAGAGCCTTACACAGGTAACAGAAACAGGAAGTCAAAATAATACTTTTGTTCACAATGTATTTATTTTTATGATTACTTTCCTTTTATATTAGTACTGCAAAAATAAAAGTGAATAGAGTGTCTACTGGCCTTAACATTTCCTTGTGAAACACATTTTGTAAGTGAAAATTGATTTTGATTAGAGAAAAGAAATAAATTGACAGTAAGCTGAGATCCGGCCACTGCACTCC
>NW_016821003.1:853040-856204 GCF_001698545.2 Rhinopithecus bieti
AAACTAACACAGGAAGAGGAAACCAAACACTGCATATTCTCACTCATAGTTGAGAGCTGAACAATAAGAACACATGGGCACAGGGAGGGGAAGATCACACACCAGGGCCTGTCGGGGGTGGACAGCATGCTAGGGGAGGGAAAGCATTATGAAAAATACATAATGCAGATGATGGGTTGATGGGTGCAGCAAACCACCATGGCACGTCTATACCTATGAAACAAACCTGCACATTCTGCAGATATATTCCTGAACTGAAAGTATAATGAAAAAAATAAATATAAAAATAAATAAATAAATAAAAAAAAATAAATAAATAAATAAGGAACAGTGCAAGTAGTTTAAAGAAATCACACACACACAAAAAAGAGTAATGTATAAACATTAAGTTGGGGAATTTTGTCCTATATATATATTCAAATTATCTCTTAGAATAACCAACAGGCATCTCAAAATTTGAAAAGCCAAAGCAGGATTGATTCCTCATCCTTTCTACCCCACCTGTCAAGTTTTCTCAGTTCTTTCCCTTCTTAATCTTCTGAATTGCCATTCATGCTGCTCAAACTAAAAATCTAATCTTGAGTCTATTCTTACCTTCATCTCCACAATGAATATTCCAGAAAGTCCTATTTAATCTACCTCCAAAACAATCTGAAACCATCCACTTAGTTCCAGCACCACAACTGCCACCTGGATCTGCCTCCTAATCACCTGGTGTGGCCTGACTCCCAGTTTCCACTGTTACCTACCAGCCTGCACAATGTATGTTCTATACAGCAACAGTGATCACTGAGAGTATAATTCAGACCCCCACTTTTCTCCGTTGACTTCTTATTACTCTAAGAACAAAATACAAACCATTCATGGCCTCCGAGGCCCTATTTAATCTTTCTCTACCTCTCAGACTTCATCTCTGTCCTTCCCACCAGCTTTCCCTCATTCACCATGGTTTTACCTCCTTAACATCAAGCACTCCAAGCCTGCTTCCATCACTGAGTCTTTGCAGCTGTCTGTATTTCCTTCCTCACAAAGTTTTATTCACTTATTTCTTCTTATCATTCAGATTTCACTTAGATTTTGCCTCTACAAAGAGGCTTTCCCTGGCCATACCATCGAAACTATTTGAAAAATAATTTGCTTTTAAATTGTCCTATTTAATGGTCTGTATAACACAAATATTTTTTTCTTGGGCATTTATTTGTTTGTTATCTATTTCTTCTACTAACACAAGAACTCCAAGGAAATAGCACCCTAATCCGTCTTGTTTGCTGTGGAACAGAACCTGACACATTAATAATAAGAAACACTCAGTCATGATTAGTTTTTATTATTACCTTGCTGTTATTGTCATTGTATTTTTTATTTGACTCCCTAGAATGGCCTATCTTCTAAAACACATTAGTGAATAAATGTGTTTTGAGGAAGTGTATTAGTTCTCTACCTTCCTGTAACAAATCACCATAAACTTAGTGGCCTGAAAAAACATAGATATATGTCTATATAGTATCTCACACTTCTTTAGGTGAAAGGTCTGTTGGGTTAGGCTGATTTCTCGGCTCACAGTCTCACAAGACTGAAATCAAGGTATTGACCAGCTTACTCTTTAACTGGGGGATCTCAGGAGAAATTTGCTTCGATGCTTATTCAAGCTCTTTGCAGAATTCAGCTCCATATGACTATAGGACTGAGGTCTCTATTTACTTGATTGGTCTGGGATTGTTAGAATCTAGAAGCTAGCCATGTTCCCTGGCTCAAAGCTAATACAACCGGCCTTCTCATCTTCACATCTATCTGCCTTAATTCTCCTCTGTCTTCCTCTTCTTTTTATTTAGGACTGACTCCAGCCAGAGAACTGTATCTGCCTATATGGGCTCAAGTGATTACATTGAGCCCACCAGGAGAATCTCCCTATATTTAAAGTCTATTATTTAATTCCTTCTGCAAAATCCCTCTCACTATGTGAAATAACATATTCATAGGTGTAATGGTAGGGAGTGAAGTTCATGGGTACTAAAATTCTACCTACTTCAGAAAGTTTCCATTTGAGAGGTCCATCGATCCTAATTTTATTGATAAAGTCCAGCTCCTGGCATTGTCAGGCAGGGACTGGACCACTTGCTTCATGGCCACAAGATGACTGATGCAACGTTAAGCATCATGTCCACTTTTAAAGGCAGGAAGACATGTGGGTTGAGGAAGCTATAGGAAAAAAAAAAACAACAACACTTCTTCCCTGGAGTGGGTCTCTTTTTATCCCTCTATCCCATCAGACTTTTCTTTATGTTTTACAGACCAAACCGGTACACAAATATTCACGGTTGTAAAAGAGGTCACGTAAAGAAATAAATGGCATTTTCCAGTTTCTGTTGTAAAAGACTAGCAAGAGAGAAGGAAATTGGTGATAGCTATTGGACTATTTTTCTGTCTACCACAAATATACTAAGGAAGAGAAATATAAAACCGTTCTGGTTATATTTGTTAAGAAAAAAAGTCAGCCAGCATTCGCCAAATTTTACTTTCCAAACAGAATTTATTTATTACTGGGATTCTGGGTTGTGTTACTTGATGCTTTAATATTTCCATTTATTAAGAAGGAGAGCAATTTTTTCCACGCTCTTACAGATGAGACAATTTCCTTGGAATCTGAGAAGGCATGGGATGATTGACTTCTGGACTGCATTCTTATTTTATTGAGATGTTAGCATGCCACTTATTGGGAAAGAGACTACTAAATGACATTCACATTTACCAGACAGACTGTCAAGGTATATTCAGTGTCATCCCCTCTCCAGAATATAAAGAGTTTCAGGTTTGATGTTCCAAAAGAATTTGGCTCAAACCATGTAAGCTCCCTGTTTGTTTTCCTGCTTGGAGTAAGCACGGTGCATCTTTAATTTCTCCTCTGAAAATCTACACATTGCAAAAAAAATCATTTTCAGTTTGCTCCATTTAACTGCACCTCTTCACCATTATTGGGATTCTTTTTCCTGACATTACATGTTTGACCTGCTGGAACACAGTGAATAGGAAGAATCCAGTTAGAAGTCATATATGCAGGCTTAATGCAAGGGATTTTATTTATAGACCTCAGCATTCTCAAATCCTTTAGAATTTGTAAAACATGAAGACGATGATCACATCTTTTCTGTAAAAAAAAAAAAAAA
>NW_016821003.1:856507-878533 GCF_001698545.2 Rhinopithecus bieti
AAAAAAAAAAAAAAAGAGCCTTTGAAATACTCAAATTCTGAGGCTATATTTATTTTAAAAGTGATATTAATTTCTAAGACAGATTAAATTTGAATCTATTACTAAGAAACAAAACAACGTATATTCTATTTCTCACTTTATATTATTTTCTCACTTATTTTATTTAATTCTTACAATAACACCATGGGCTAAAAACATATGACTGCTATACCTATATTGTAGATTAGGGGTCTAAGGTACTGTTTTAATCTGCTTAAGGGCCATAAAAATATCATAACTGAGTGGCTTAAACAACATAAATTTATTTTCTCCTAGTTCTGGAGGCTGAAAGTCTGAGATCTGGGTGTCAGCACAGTCAGTTTCTGGTGACGACTCCTCCGTCTCGTTGCAGATGGCTGCCATCTTGCTGAGTGCTCACATGACTTCTTTATGTGAGCACTGCAAGAAAGCAAGTGAGATTTCTGGTGTCTCTTCTGACGAGGGCAGATAAGTCCATCATGGTGCCCCAATCTTATGATCTTATCTAAGCTTAATCACTTCCCAAAAGTCCCATCTTCAGACAGTATCACACTGAGGATTAAGGCTTGGTTTATGAATTTTCAAGGACACAAACATTCAGCCTGTGATAGGAACAGACCAGCCAAGTACCTTGATTACGATCACACAGCTAATAAGAATGTAGCCAGCATTTAAACCCACAGAGTCAGACTCCAAAATCCTTATTCTTAGGAAGGGATAATGCGGCTTCTTTGACGTTCTATAGCCATGAGCCTTAGTAAGTGAAACAGGAAGACATGGATACAATGGATCAATGTTTGCATGGAATTATGAACTCAGAGTTATCTTCATTCAACATGTCCCACCTGTCAAGCTTTATTCTGCGTGTTTCTATAAGGATGTTTTTGGATGACATTAATATTTAAATGCCTAGAATGAGTATCCCAGACTACTCTCCATTTTGTGAGTGAGCCTTATCTAGTCAGTCGAAGACCTGAATAGGAAAAACCACTGATTCTACTCTGAGTAAGAAAGAGTGCTTCTACCTGATGACCTCCTATTAAGGACCTCAGCTTTTCCTGGTTCTATAGCAGACTTCTAGCTTCTGACTTGAATTGGGATATTAGCTCTACAGATTTTGGACTTGCCAAATTACATAATTTCATGAACCCATTTTTTTAAATAATCAATCAATCCCCCTTTTCTCTTTCTAGATAGATAGATGGATGGATGGATAGATAGATAGATAGATAGATAGATAAATAGATAGATAGATAGATATAGACAATAGATAGAGAGATCGATTCCATCAATTTTGTTTCTCTGGAAAACCCCAAAATAGTGTCAGATTTCTTTTAGGCTGAGAGTTGTCTGAGTCCTTAGAAGTTGCACACAGATGTCTTTTTAGAAAAGACCTAGGGAAGAAATGGACAACATAAGTGATGCAATTCAGATGAATGTGTCACCAAGCCATACCTAGCGACGCGGGTTTGCTACAGCAAAAGTTAGATCCAAATAACTGGACTGGAGAAGCTGTGAGATGGGGCACTGGAGGCATCTGGCACATTTACTTATAAAGAGAAGTTATGTAGAAGAGGTTAAGCAAATCACAAAACCCTTTCATCTTCCTGTGTAAAACTGAAAACTAAAATTTCCTTGCCTATTTCATTTTATTTTCTTTTCCAAAAGTTTAATTCTCAATTCTATTGAAATTTTGAGTGAAAGGTCCACTCTAGATGTCAGAATCGTTGAAATTCAGTATCATCAATGGGTGGAGAGAAAGAAAAAGCAAACAGAATATGATGTTTCTTTGTCTTTAATGACAGAATTTTTATGCAATGCATGATTTATTAAAGGAATTTGAGCCGATTAAATCAGGACAAGAGAGAATGAAAATTCATATCCTGTTTATAATGAGGCTTTGAAAATGATGCCAATTCATTAAACAATCACTTGATGAATATTTTTTAAGAAGTTACTATACTCCAGGAACGCTACCATGTTGGATACATTAGTGAATTAAATAAATATACTTCCTTCCCTCGTGCAGTTTGCCATCTAATGTGGGGTAAAATAACCTACCATGTGAACAGTCTGCTGGGAGACAAGAGGGTTAAGGAAAATTTTCTGTAAAAATATCATATGACCTTTGTTCTTAACGAATATAGGGTTTTAATAAGATTCACTTATGTGCAAAATGCCAGGTGCCAGATACATTCTCTTTTAGCTTAGATCATGGGAATACAAAGTCAACAGACTCACAATAGTTTAAAAAAAAAGGAAGGGGGAAAGGAAGAAAACACCCTTGAATCTTAATAGCCACAGTCAATTCTCACTGCAAATTAGAACCTCTTTCCAAAATTAGTCTATCTTATGACGATTTACACAAAAAGAGGGTTTAGTGATCTCACCTCTTACCAGTACCTCCTCTAGTGCTTCATGATAAAGTGAGGTTAGTCACTGCCTCTTCTGCTTCTATATTTGCTGACTTAACTAATTACTTCTCTGTATAACTCTTATTATGAGAGAATGATTGGGTTGCAAATCACTCTTTTGAGCAAGGCTGTTATGCCAAGCCCCTTATAGGCTTCTGTGCAATTTGTCAGGAGGCATTGTGTGTCGTGGCAACAGTAGGTGATGGCGTCTAATGCAATAGCCTGCATTAGAACAACGTCAAAAAACGATAGATCCCTTCACTGCAGAGACAAGATGTGTAAACACATTCTTTTATTTTTTATTCCTTCTTTCAGTCCACCAAAATAAAACAAAGAAAATCAAAGCAAAATGAGCATCTGGTTCTGTACCAAGCGCTGTTCCAAGAATTAGAGAAAGCAAAACTTTCTTTCCTTATTTCAGGATTTTCTTCTCCAAAATCTGATTCTCAATGCCATTGACTTAGGAAAATATAGCTCATTACATCGCAGAGCTTCTTTTCTGTCTAGCAGGAGAAATTGACGTTGAAACACAATTTCACTAATACATATGCACCTGAGAATTCACTGGAAGTATCTTTGCTTCTTACGTCTGGTTACAATCAATCTCAGCTCATGCAGCTCCACAGCTATATGAGTTCCTGCATTTTCCTCAAATTTTTATGAGTTCTTGGGCTACACTACCTTATTTTTCCCTCTACCTTTATACTTCTAGTTTCTCTTATCTGACTTGCTTCCCTACTCTAACAGAAAATAGCATAAAAGTCAGTTGTTTCATTGATTTCTATCAAAAAATTCATTAAAATCACCATAGCCATCTTGAGGTTTATTTTATTGATGATATTAGGAGTCATGAGGAGAAGTGAGATCTAACAGGCCATGACCTTCTGCAAACTTGGTCAATCTACAATAATTTACTTTCTCTTATCCACTATTGGTTATTCCTCCATAAGAGTATTCTGATTCCATTCAGAGTAGCAATGCACTCTATTTTTCTTTCTTCTTCTTCTTCTTTTTTTTTTTTTTGAGATGGAGTCTCGCTCTGTCACCAGGCCAGAGTGCAGTGGCACGATCTCAGCCCACTGCAACCTCTGCCTCCTGGGTTCTAGCAATTCTCCTGCCTCAGCCTCCCAAGTGGCTGGGACTACAGACACGCCTGGTTAATTTGTATATTTTTAGTAGAGATGGGGTTTCACCATGTTGGCCAGGATGGTCTCGATCTCTTGGCCTCGTGATCCGCCCGCTTCAGCCTCCCAAAGTGCTGGGATTACAGGCATGAGCCACTGCGCCCGGCCCACATCCTATTTCTTAACTTCTCTTTAAAATGTTTGTGGTAGGCAATTTCAAACTACACCCTTGAGTAGCTTTCTGCCCTCCAGTGTGGGCTGGAGGTATGAAGTCACTTATAATGAATAGGACATGACAGGAATGATAAGTCATCTCTTCTGAGATTAGGATATTTTTAAAATATTGCTTTCTGGCTGGATGCGTAATCCCAGCACTTTGGGAGGCCGAGGCGGGTAGATCACGAGGTCAGGAGCTCAAGACCATCCTGGCTAACACGTGAAACACTGTCTCTATTAAAAATGCAAAAAATTAACTAGGCGTGGTGGTGGGCACCTGTAGTCCCAGCTACTGGGGAGGCTGAGGCAGGAGAATGGCGTGAACCCGGGAAGCGGAGCTTGCAATGAGCCGAGATCGGGCCACTGCACTCCAGCCTGGGTGACTCTGCGACACTCCATCTCAAAAAAAAAAAAAAAAACCAGTTGTTTCCCTGTTGGGTATTTTATCACATTCTTCTTTGGATTGCTCTATCTGGGAAAGTCCTATGGAAAGGACCATGTGAGTGAGGTTGGAAGTGGATATTCTCAGACTTGCCAACATCACATGCATAAGCATAGATGTGAGTCCTCCCAGAGTTGAGCCTTGAGATGCTGGCAGCCCCAGCCAACACCTGGATGGCTGCTTTGTAGAAGATCCTGAGCCATATCCACCAGCCAAGCCACTCTCAGATTCCTAACCCACAGAAATTGTGTAATAGTAAATGTTTATTGTTTTAAGCTATTAATTTTGGGGGATAATTTGTTATGCAGCAGTAGATAATGAATGCAATGTTCAATCCAGACAACTAGATATTGTTTGAACACATTTAAGAGTAGGCATTAAGTATTGTTCAATATATTAAAGGCAGAAAGAAGAATTGAAAATTGTTTGCTCTCTCAAAGAGAATTCAATCTGTTGGGTGTAAATTAGGACTTAGATAAACAGAAAGTAAAAAGAAGAAATTTAAACAAGGGAGTACAACACCCTTTTCACTTATGTCTTTTTTTAGACTTTTTTATTCTGATACCTATTAGTTTTATTAATGTGCTTAGCCCAAATAGTGAGTTTTATAGGAAAACCTAAGGGCATTCTCTCTGTGTATCGTCAGGTAAGCAGATATCTAAATTCAGTACAATTGTAGTAAATCACTGGGACTACAGTATCTTAATTTTTCCTGCTGGAATCAAGCTTATATTTGACAATGTTGTTTTGTGCCAAACATAAGAGGCTTAGCCAGCAAAAGAAAATCTCTTGAGACAGCGGTGTGTTGCAAGCCTTAACTCCACGTTATGAGGCGTTTCTTGGTTTTCTTTGTTTTATTGTCTATTGTTAAATGTGTTAGATTTGAGATTACACTGTGTCACCAAGGAGCCCCCAGGCTTGGACACAACCTTGCTAACAGGCTGAACTCTGGAGCCTTATTTTTCATGATCTCCTGAGACTCTATGCTCAGACATATGAAAGCTCTTGCATATTTCCAGTGTTCCAAGACCATTCCTAACTTTCAGGCCTTAGAATATTCTATTCCATCTGTCTGAGATGCTCTTCTCCATTTACCTGGATTGTGTCTACTCATTCTTTCGCATTTAGGTAACACTGCTTCCAGAATGCCATTCACAGGTGAATTCAGGGAACTCAACAGTTCCCTTCCCCCATAGAACCTTTTACCTGATATTAAATTATTTGCTTATGTATCAAGACCAGAGGTTGCACATCAGAAAGCCCAAAAGTTATGCAGGCTATATTCAGCTCCCAAATATATTTTTGTAACACAAACAAACAAACAAACAAAATCCCCAAACCAAAACAAAACCAAACACCTGATATTGAATATTTTAAGAGCTTGAACTCACAAATTCTCCTAATCCACCACTGTTACTTATTATTCTGTAGGTGGCTGGCATTCCGGTTTGTATGATTTGCCCACCTCTGCTTGATTTATACTTGAGACTTGTGACCTTTTGGAGAAAGAAACATTTTTGGTTTACTTTTATGTCCACAACATCTGTCACCGTTCTTGGTATGTTGTATGAACTCAGTAAGCAAATAAATAAATGAATGAATGAGTGAGTGAACAGTTTATTGATGAATAAACATTTATGCTTTAAATTCTGTGTAATTAGAGCAATGTCTTCTTTCTACTGTTGATCTCTTCAAACTGTTTGCCAGATTTGTTCTCCATAGGGAGCCATTCATCAACATTCTGATGAATGAATGGATTTTAAGCAAATCCTAGCAAGCCAATCCCACTCAGTACTTTATATATTGTTTTATATCTCCACTCATATTCTCTTTTTAAAAATTTCTCTTTATTTTGTCCTTGGAAATGAGATGTTTTGCGAGCTATTCCTCTTAAATAACTTTATTACATTTTCCCCTCTATTTAGAAAGAGAGAAAAACATGTTATATTCAAAACTGTTATTTACAACAACATTGACATCAATAACCATTTTTCATTTTTTTATTATACTTTACATTCTAGGGTACATGTGCACAACGTGCAGGTTTGTTACATATGCCATGCTGGTGTGTTGCACCCATTAACTCGTCATTTACATTAGGTATATCTCCTAATGCTAATTCTCCCCCCAACCCCTCCCCACAATAGGATGTTCCCCTTCCTGTGTCCAAGTGATCTCATTGTTCAATTCCCACCTATGAGTGAGAACATGCGGTGTTGCGGTTTCTGTTCTTGAAATAGTTTACTGAGAATGGTGGTTTCCAGGTACGATCCATGTCCCTACAAAGGACACAACTAATCTTTTTTATGGCTGCATAGTATTCTTGGTTGTATATGTGCCATTTTCTTAATCAGCTGTCCACTGATGGACATTTGGGTGATTCCAAGTCTTTGCTATTGGTGAAGAGGCCGCCAATAAAAATAACATGTGCATTCGTCTTTACAAGCAGCATGACTTATAGATCCTTTGGGGATATCCCCAGTAATGAGGAGCCTGGGTCAAATGGATTTCTAGTTCTAGATCCTCTGACGAATCTCCAACACTGTTTTCCACACATGGTGAAGCTAATTGTCACGAGTCCCAGCAACAAAATGTTCCTATTTCTGCGCACATCCCTCCAGGCACCTGTTGTTTCCTGATTTTTTATGATTGCCATTCCCAACTTGGTGTCAATGGTACTCATTGTGGCGTTTGATTGCATTCTCCTCTGATGGTGCAGTGATGATGAGCATTTTTCATGTGTCTGTTGGGCGTAACATCGCGAAATGTCTTCCACGAACAGTACTCTGTTCATATCTTTTGGCCAGTTTCTGATGGGTTGTTTGTTTTTTTCTTGTAATTTGATTGAGTTCTTTAGATTGTGGGATATTAGGCCCTTTGTCAGATGAGTAGATTGCAAAATTTTTCTCCCATTCTGTAGGTTGGCCTGTTTCACTCTGATGGTAGTTCTTTTGGCTGTGCAGAAGTTCTTTAGTTTAATGAGCTCCATTTGTCAATTTTGGCCTTTTGTTGCCATTGCTTTTGGTGTTTTAGACCATGAAGTTCCGTGCCCATGGCTATGTCCTGAATGGTATATACCTAGGTTTTCTTCTAGGTTTTATGGTATTAGGTCTAACATTTAAGTCTCTATCCATCTTGAACCTAATTTCCGTATATGCGAATAAGGAAAGGATGCCCAGTTTCAGCTTTCTACTTATGGCTGGGACAATTTCGCCAGTACGCATTTATTAAATAGGGAATCCTTTCCCTATTTCTTGTTTTTGTCAGGTTTGTCCAAAGATCAGATGGCTGTAGATGTGTGGGTATTATTTCTGAGGGCTTCTGTCTGTTCCATTGGGTCTATATCGTCTGTTTTGGTACCAGGACCTATGCTGCTTTGGTTACTGTAGCCTTGTAGTATAGTTTGAGTCAGGTAGTGTGATGCCTCCAGCTTTGCCTCTTTTGGCTTAGGATTGTCTGGCCAATGCGGGTCTTTTGGTTCGGCATATGATCTTTAAAAGCAGTTTTTTCCCCAATTCGTGTGAGAAAGTCATTGTAGCTTAAAGGGGATGGCATTGAACGTAAAATTAGCCTTGGGGCAGTATGGCCATATTCATAATATTGATTGCTTCCTATCCCATGAGCATGGTATGTGTCTTCCATTTTGTTTTGTGTCGCTCTTTATTTCACGGAGCAGTGGTTTGTAGTTCGCCTTGAAGAGGTCCTTTACATCCCTAGGAAGTTGGATTCCGCTTTACATCCCTAAGGAAGTTGTATTTTATTCTCTTTGAAGCTACTGTGGAATGGGAGTTCATTCATGATTTGGCTGCTCTGTTTGTCTGTTACGGGTTAAGAATGCTTGGATTTCATTGATTTTGTATCCTGAGATTTTGCTGAAGTTGCTTATCAGTTTAAGGAGATTTTGGGCTGAGAGAGTGGGGTTTTCTAAATATACAATCATGTCATCTGCAAGCAGGGACAATTTGACTTCTTCTTTTCCTAACTGGATACCCTTTCTTTCTTTCTCTTGCCTGATTGCCCTAGCCAGAACTTCTAACACTATGTTAAATAGGAGTGGTGAGAGAGGGCATCCCTGTCTTGTGCCAGTTTTTAAGGGAAATGCTTCCAGTTTTTGCCCATTCAGTATGATACTGGCTGTGGATTTGTCATAATAGCTCTTATTATTTTGAGATATTTAAAACTACCTATTGTATTAATCAGTGCTATTTTCTGGCAAGAGACAATAACTGGATAAAAAAAAATTAATCATGGGGAATTGGTTGACTCACCTGACCTAGAAAGTAGCTAGTCTTAGTGATGACTCCAGGAAAAGTCAAACCTTCTAACATTTGTTTTCTCATCTCACTGAATATCAGGTTCTTCTTCAGATCAGCATTCTCACAATATAGGAATCCTGAATACAAGTGCGTAAAGCTCTGTGTTCTTTCCTTTCTGCTTATACTATTCAAAGCTCAGATTCAAAATAATAATTACAAGAAGAAGCGTCAAGGAAGGGCTATTGATTGAGTCCAGTGATAAACAATTGCTCTAGCTTGGGCCAATCATGCTGATCAGGAGATTGAATGGTCTAATTCTTGAGTCTAGAAAGCTTCAGATTGATTGGCAAGTTCTGTAGAATCCCATGAATTGAAAAGAAAGATGTATGTGTGGGTATGAGCCCTTCTGCACACAAAAAATTAATAAATATCCATTATGACTGCCTCTGTACCAGGAAATGTGGAAGACATAATGTGGTCTATGCCATTGGGAAATTCGCAATCAAGTTGTGACGGGTCATATAATTATAAGTAACTTATTATTAATAAAAGTTAAGTTGGACCAGGCACAGTGTCTCATGGCTGTAATCCCAGTACTTTGAGAGGCCGAGAGGGGTGGATCACGAGGTCAGGAGTTTGAGATCAGTCTGACCAACATGGTGAAACCCTGTCTCTACTGAAAATACAAAAATTAGCCAAGGATGATGGTGGGCGCCTGTAATCCCAGCTACTTAGGAGGTTGAGGCAGGAGAATCGCTAGAACCCGGGAGGCGGAGGTTGCAGTGAGCTGAAATCACACCACGGCACTCCAGAGTGAGACTCCATCTCAAAAAAAAAAAAAAAAAAGTGTTTATTAGAGTCTTAGGCTTTAGGTGAATACAACACATGATTATTTTCCTGTTCTGTGTATAGCAAATCTATAAAAATCTGGGAGGAAAATGGGCTATGTATATATTTGTGTGTGTGTGTGTATGTGTGTGATATCTATATCATCTATATCTACATCTATATCCATATCTCTGTATCTATCTGTGTATCACTTTTTTACCAGTTAATCAAAGTAAGGTCTCTAAAAGTGGAATTGGAGCCTAGAGATTAAAGGTTAGAAATGGGATCACCTTAGACATAACAGAACCCAAACTGGTTATTTCGTATCTGAGGAAGGAAGCCCATAAAATTTCACCTCCAGAAAGTCAAGTATGTCATTTCATTATTAAGGGAAGTATTTTTTAAGAAAGTGTTTTAAACTTTTATTACAAACAGTTCTCCCTGTAGATTCTCTTAAAGGCTTCAATGACACCAGTCTCCTAATTTATACAAAACCCAGCTTTATGTGTGCTGAGAGCAATAAAAAAGAGCTTATACAATTTCACTTATGAAAGTTTGGCACTCACCAGTAACCCTGGACTACTCTTCTTCCCTCACACCTTTCATTCAAGACTTCACCAAATCCTGTGCATGAGTGATTCCCAAGAATGCAAAGAACAGTTCCCCACAACAAATAATTGCTTACCTCAAAATGTCAATAGTTCAAAGGATGGGACACCCCATTGCAGCATCTACCTCCAAAGAATATGTCCAAATATGTCCAGTACTCTCTAACTCCGTTGCTATCTCATCTCTCCCTTGAACTATGTCAGTCACCTCCTAGTTGGTTTCACTAACTCCTATCTGGTACCCTGAAACTCATTCTTTATAAAGCAGCCAAAATGAACTTTCCAGACTATAACGCTGTGGTTAAAACACTACTCAAACTTGTCCAGTGGTTTACCAACACACAAAGGAGGAGGTGGAAAAATAGGCAAATCACACAAAATCACATCAGCTGTGGTAAGAAGTTTGGCTATTACTCTCAGATTCATTCTCTTTCCCTGACTCTTTGTTCTTCCATCACCTTCTTTCTGTTTTAAGAATATTCCAAACTTATTCTTGTTCATGACTTTGGTACCTTTCAATCCTTCTGTCTGAAGTACTCTTTCCCTAGATATCTGGTTCATTAACTTCTTATTGTTATTCATTTATCCAAGAGACTTTCCTTATCTACTTTGAAATAGGCCTCTCTTCACACACTCTCATTGCCAATTCACCATCCATTCATTATATTTCCATGTTTTAAATGTATCTTACTTGTCATCTTCCTAGGCAGTATCATCTAAAATATGATGATTTCAGATCATGGTAAGATTCATATTTCCATTCCCATGCTTTAGAACAAAAAGTCCCTGTGGTGGCAGAATAACAGCCTCTAAAGATGTCCACGACCTGGACCTGTGAACAGATCGGGATGCCTAGTGTTTTAGTTCAGGCTGCAATAGAAAATTACCATAGATTGAGTGGCTTATAAACAACAGAAATTTGTTTCTCACAGTTCTGAAGGGTGGAAGTCTGATATCAGGGTATCAGCATGGTCAGGTTCTGCAGATTGCCTACTTCTCATTATGTCTTCACATGGCCCAAAGGGAGAACTATCTGGGGTCGTTTCATAAAGGCATGAATCGCTTCTTGAGGTCTCCACCCTCATGACCTAATTACCTCCCAAAGGCTCCACCTCCCAATATCATCATATTGGGGGTAGAGAAGATAGAATTTTAATGTATGAATTATGGAGGAACACAAACATTCTGTTACCAACCAATGGATTCACCTTGCCTGCTGCCTAGACAGAACCAATTTATCAAGACAGGGGAATTGCAATAAAGAAAGAGTAATTCATGCAAAACCAACTGTGCAGGAGACTGAAGTTTTATTGTTACTTAAATCAGTCTCCCTGAGCATTCAGGGATCAGAGTTTTTAAGAACAACTTGGTGGGTGGGGGAACCAGTGACCTGACCAATGAGAGATGAAGTCAGAGGGAGTCGAAGTGGTCTTTTAATGCTGAGGCAGTTCCAGGTGGGGGCCGCAATATCTGATGAGTCAGTTTATTGATCTGGGTGGGGCCAGCTGAGCCATTAAGTGCAGGGTCTGCAAAATATCTCAAGCACTGATCTTAGGAGCAGTTCAAGGAGGGTCAGAGTCTTGTAGCCTCCAATTGCTTGACTCCCAAATCACAATTTTAATCTTGTGGCTAGTTTGTTAGTCCTACAAAGTCAATCTAGTCCCCAAGTAAGAAGGAAGTTTGTTTTGGGAAAGGGCTGTTATTATCTTTGTTTTCAACTATAAACTAAATTCCTCCCAAAGTTAGTTCAGCCTATGCCCAGGAATGAACAAGGACAGCCTGGAGGTTAGACACAAGAAAGAGTTGGTTAGGTTAGATCTCTTTCACTGTCTCAGTTACAAGTTTGCAATGATGATTTCTTTTTTCTTTTTTTTTTTTTGAGATGGATTCTTGCTCTGTCACCCAGGCAGGAGTGCACTGGCATGATCTTGGCTCATTGCAACCTCCCTCTCCTGGGTTCAAGCGATTCTTCTGTCTCAGTCTCCCGAGTAACTGGGACTACAGGTGCCTGCCACCATGACTGACTAATTTTTGTATTTTTAGTAAAGATGGGGTTTCACTTTGTTGGTGAGGCTGGTCTCGACCTCCTGACCTCAGGTGATCCATCCCCTCAGCCTCCCAAATTGCTGGGATTACAGGTGTGAGCCACTGCCCCAGGAATACAATGGCAATTTCAATTCCATTCATTGTACATGACAAGGAAGAATGGAGGTTACACATCTGAATGAGATTGATAATCAGCTGAATTTGAGACGAGGAGATTATCCTGCGTTATCCAGATGGCACAATGTAATCACAAGGGTCTTTACAAATGGGAGAGGGAGACAGAAGTTAGTGTCAGTGATGTGATGAAGGAAAATTCAACTGGGCATTGGTGACTTTAAAGACAGAAAGGGGGCCTCAAACTAAGTAACACAGAAAGCCTCTAGAATCAGGAAAAAGAAAATAAATGTATTCTCTCCTACAGCCTCCAGAAGGAACATAGTATTGCAGATGCCTTGATTTAATCCCAGTGAGACTCATTCTAAACTTCTGACCTCCAGAGCTGTAAGATAATAAATAAATTTGTGTTGTATTAAGCAAAGATTCAATAGTATACATTTAATACATTTTATAAAAGTACATTTTAAGAAAGACATGGCTTCAAGTTATTTTCTTTTCTTTGATGAGAGACATGATTAAATAAAAAAAATTAAATATTCAACTAAAAGTAAAAGCAAAGATTATGAGGAAGAAAATAAAAAATTGCAAATACAAAACAAGTGCAAATACTTCGAAATATACAGATAAATGGCATTGATAAAAGTATCTAGTATGCTGATTCTTTGGAAAAATAATTATACATGGATATTTTAATTGTAAAATTAAGAATAAAACAATTAGGCGGGCGCGGTTGGGCTGCTCACGCTGTAATCCAGCAAACTTTGGAGGCCGAGGTTGGGCCGATCACAAGTCAGGAAGATCGAGACCATGGTGAAACCCCGTCTCTATACTAAAAAATGAAAAAATACAAAAAATTGAAGCCGGTGCGGTGGCGGGCGCTTGTAGTCCCAGTACTCAGGAGGCTGAGGCAAGGAGAATGGCGTGAACCCGGGAGGCGGAGCTTTGCAGTGAGCGAGATCGCGCCACTGCACTCCAGCCTGGGCGGCAGAAGCAAGACTCCGCTCAAAAAAAAAAAAAAAAAAAAAAAAAAGATAAACAATTAAAAAATAAGAAAATGAATGAAACCATTGATGGAATTGAGATTTAAATGATGACACAATGAAATTATTTTCATTCTTGAAGTGCTTGTATTTACTTCTTTCATTGTTTTTCATCAGTGTTGGATTTATATCAGTGTAATACTTTGTTTGGGGACATAGAAAAACAAAATTACCAGAGCAGATCTTAGCGCAAATGCATCCTTGAAAGGTATTGTTTAAGCACCTCTCTCCTCTCCAGTGACCTACAGCTCACAATTTAAAATACATTCCTAATCTCAAAGCAAAAAAAAAGAAAAGAAAAGAAAAGAAAAGAAAAAATTTACAGTAACAGCACATGGGCATGCTTTCAAACAGAGGATAAAGCTCCTGTACAGAAAATTCTACAACTAAAGGCAGCTTAAGAAGACCTCCTAAGTCTTGGGCAAATTGTCCTTGGCAGAGTGACAAATCCCAACAGCACATAACTTCTTAGAGTTATCCCTTAATGTTTGAACTATATTATAAACTGAGAAAATAATGACAAGACTGCAAGTCAACACAAACAAGACAAAAAAGAGGATCTAATCCACTAGCAAAGGAATTGTTCTCTAATAATAAGGAATGACTGGAAGCACTGGTTCCCTTATTGGCTCATCTGTCTAAACAGCTGTAAAGCTTATGGTTTTATTTATTCTTTTGAATGCTACTAGCTTTGAAACTCCATTGAGTCAATTAACATACCCATTGTCTTTCTAAATTGTCACATCTTACTCCATGTGGCAGAGTGATCACCACAATGATTTGATTTCAGATTGCTGACAGTGAGTGCTTTTCTAGGCAGAGAGGGCTGAATGCTCTGTGTTTGATTGAATTATATGGCCAACCAAATCATTAGAGTACAGAAGAGAATGTCCCTAAATTGGTAGAAGATATACCCTAGGAAGATTCCTCATAACTTGTAATTAACTTAATGCCACGTATTTAGCACAATTGATGACGCCAAAAGCTGTGTGCTTTGCTGGATATTAACTTGTTAAACAATTGATTTACTCGTGAAAAAGTCAGTACTGTTTTAGTTCTATTTAAAACAGAAACAGATTGTTTCTACTTCTTTCCACCTGTGTGCATTATATTTCATTTATAGATACCAGTGTTTCTCTATATCCTAAGAATCTTTAAATGAGATGCTACTTTAGGGTTGCTATACGAGCAAGTCCTCTTTTAGTTCTTGAAGAAGCATGTCCAGAAGTAATAGATTGCAGTGGCATGTTTCAACCATGTTTAGGAGTTCCACAATTTATTGTTGTTGATATGAGGCTTAATTACACACTAAGAAAGCATTGCGAGGCCCAAAATTTCACTAATTAAACAATATTAATATATTACATATATATATATGTAGAGAGAGAGAGAATCTTCAGTGTCTTCAGTGTACAGGAGGACTTTTACTCAGGGTGCTGATCATTTTATGTTTGTTAAAATCCATGGGAAAGAAAGAATACATGAACTTCATTCACAAATGACTTGGTACTACTTAAATGTTGAGAACTTGTAGGTCAAAGAGCAAAAAAGAGGTGATGTGTTATAAGTGAGAGAGTAAGTCCTCCTTTGAGGGTGGTGTGTTTAATGAATATTTCAACACAACCATGGAAAACACACTTGGACAGGCAGATGGAAATTAAAGGATTGGTTACACTCACAGGTCCTACAGACAGGTGGCAGGGCATGTGACACAAGGGGCCATTTGGGAGGAGCTCCAGGGCAGCAGATTCAACCATGCAGGAGGGGAGTCAAGAAGGAGAGTGGGGACCAGTGGGCAAGTGCCTTTACTGGGGAGTACACAAGTGAAAGGTATGAGGGAGTTTTATGGATGCAATTCAATGTCACTAGGCCACAGTAAGGCTGAGGCAAGAAGAGGAACTTGTGGCTGGGACTAGTCTTATCTCACTAGACCATCTGGTTTTCTGGGCAGGGTGCTCACAGCCTGTTTGTGAGGCTATTGATTGAGGCATCAGGAAAATATAAAGTTGTGAAAATTTATAATACAGATGCTATCTTTGCAAAGCTGAGTCAAAAACCCTAAATATAAATCAAATATTCTTGAAAGATATTTTATATTCTAAAATTGCTAATTATTTTTGTCTGCCTCTTTAAGAAAACTAACAGACTTAAGGCTGATTGGATCATTGTTCTTGAGCACCAATATCATAAAAATAGACTTTTTTCCCACTTCATTTTGATATTTTCTTCTGTATTTACAGTCGTGTGGACATTTTTCTAAGAATCACAGGGTATAGAATAGTATTGAAAGAAAGACATCCTGGATATTTAGAAACTGTGTAACCTTATGAAAGGAAAAAATCCTCAACTAGACATATATATCTTTATTCATCCTCAAGTATCATCAGATCTACTTTAAAGAGGTGTAATGAGGACTCAGTGAGCAAATACTCAAAAAGGGGTTAGCAAAATGGCAGGCACATGAAAATAAATATAAAAATATTGAGATTTCAATGTTACTAAAAAAGGACCATGACCCTAGTCTAAAACCCTTGGGGTCAAATGTTTCAGAAATTAGAATCTTTTGCAGATTTTGAAAGATAATAATGAGCATATATTCCGTATTATATGGGACTGATATATTAACAATTCAATAATTTTGAATATAAAGACAGATTTTAAAATACTACCGTTGACTTACACCCTTTCAGGTCAGGTTCTGAGACAAAATGAGTTTAGGTCAGGTCAGATTTTTGCATTAACAAGTTACAAAAATGTGTTATTGAAAGATTTGGGATTTCAGAATGGAAGTTTATCGTATACATTATAGGAGGCAGCAAATTTTATTTTATTTCTTTTAATTTTAATTATTTTTGAGACGGAGTCTTGCCCTGTCACAGAGGTTGGAGTGCAGTGGCACGATCTCAGCTCACTGCAGCCTCCGCCTCTCGTGCTCAAAAGATTCTTGTACCTCAGCTTCCTGAGTAGCTGGGATTAGAAGCGTGTGCCACCAGCCCAGCTAACTTTTGTATTTTTAGTAGAAACAGGGTTTTGCCATGTTGGTCAGGCTGGTCTTGAATTCTTGATCTCAAGTTATCCACCCGCCTTGGCCTCTCAAAGTGCTGGGATTTCAGGTGTGAGTCACTGCACCTGGTCAGAGACAGCAAATTTTAAATGCCTAGCAAACATCTGGCTATATATTGGGTTGAGTGCATGTTAAAACCTCATTCCTTCTTCATCTTTCCTCCTTCCTCCTCTGTCCCATTCCTCACTTCCCCAGTGCTGTGGGCTCCAATCTCTGAGAAACCCTGCAGGGAAGCTCTGTGTTTCAGCATGAGTTCACACAGGTCACTGAACTTCAAAACAGCTTTTACTCTTGGAGTTTCTTGCCATTTCTTGTACAGTGTTATCTTTTAGCCATCATTTCCCACTTCCGCCTTTATATGAATTTTCTACTTCCTTTGACATGTTGTTGTTAAAACTAGTGATATTAACTCCTATCTGGTGATTGTCTTGATGAGCTGAGTTGGATTTATTAGGAATATTCCCCAGCAAAAAGTTTTTTCAAATACTGTCATCCTGTTTATCCCTGTTCTGATTTAATAATGATTGCAGCATCAGGTGAAGGTTTTGGTGCAAATAACACCTACAACACACACAAATGTGTATGTACAGAAATCTGTACATATATCCATATGTTTATGATGCCATAATGCATAATACATACACACACATACATGCATACATACAAACATAATTTTCCCCTTAGGAATATAGACTCATGACAAGACTGAGATGTGTCTTCCTGACCTATATTCACTGGAAAATTATGCATATCTTAAGGTATGGGTCTGTGATTAAGCTGCATGGGAGGCAGGAGAAGAGCTACTTCCCATGCCTTTAAAATCTCCTTCCTTGAAGGGCAACTCATTAAAAACAACACAAAACAAAACCCCAAAAACACTCAGCAGATATTTAAAACAGTTTAAGCATCACAATAGATTCTATTTTGGGTCACTTTGCACACTCAAATTGTTTTTTTGAGACTATTAACAATATCATGCTGAGCAATTTAATAAACATTCAGTGGTAAAGCCTGTTACTTTTGTTTTACTGGTTTGAAAAATCATCCTCATATATATCTACCCATGGTTATAAGCCTGCTTTCTTAACTAGGTAATCTCAAAGAATAACTTCTGCATGTATGATGGGGATTTTTTATTCTGGGTGACAGAACCTATTTTACAGTTTCTATTCACACCCAAATTGTTCCTGAGGAACAATTCAGGCATCATTTGTGTGGGCCTCCCACACTCAGAATAGGTTAATAGCCAATGTCACCTTCACTGGGCTATTCTTTGGATAAAGACCATTAAGGGAAATAGCTTTTTCAGTGAGTGGCATATTAAAGTTCTAGCCCAGAGCTCTGTCTGCCTCTGGTTCCAATATTTGTGAGCATGGCTCAGTGAAGAAGCTACAGTCATACTTTCTCCAGGATGTAAATACAAAGGAATTTAGCCATAAAGCTGGAGCATGAGTAAGATCAGGGCTTAGAGTAAACCAAAAGAGGATGAAAGAGAACTCTCACTTCTCACTGCTCCATCGCTTTCTTCTCTAAGTACCTTGAAGCCTCCCAATTTTCTGCATGTTCTCCCGTCCTCATATCAAGCATCCTTTCATTCTTTTCATTAGCTCTCCAGTCACCCTTATTCATGAGTTTATTAGATCAGGCCTGGAATCTTGCTTCTGAGCTGATTTCCAGCCCCCATCTCTCTATGCCCAGAAAATGTTATTTTACAGTTAAGTGCTAGGCAAAGCTTTGTTTCTCCCGAAGGAGTTGTGTGTTTCCTGCATGTGGATTATAAGAATGATAAAACCAATTATCTTTCTCTTTTAATTTTGGCTGCCTGGAAGCTCAAAGCCAAATGTTTGGGTTAATCAAGAGTCTAAAGACTAACTCTAACTACTTTTTTGGCGTTGTCTTTATTTCTCAGTCCAGGTCTAGAGTTAACATGATAATGCTTTGCTTGCCTTTTTTGGCCTAGATATCTTATTTTAACTCACTTTCCGTGTTCCCATTTTGACTTTGGCTGAATGGAACTGAATTAATCATCATTTTGTGTTCGTATTGTATTTACATTTTATTTTAAAACATTTTTCCTAATTGCAGTTAATCTTGTAATACAATAAATTCTTCGTGGAATGAGGCAAGGTATAAATAAATAGCTAGTAAGTGGTGCCTTTGCAGCAGCAAGAAAAATGAACATAAGAGCAGGACTAGGAGGAATAAGATCTAATTACTCTGCATGACAAACTGGGATGAAGGTAAGGTGACATTTGCTGAGCACAAGGAAAGGAAAGAGATGAAATTTAGAGAAGTTAAGGGATGTTACACTTACTGGCTGAGTGAATGGTCTTCACAGAGCCTGAGTCTGTATTCTCTTCTTTAAGATGGAGAAGAAATAACTCCTTAAAAACTTATTATACCCAATGAGAGCATTAGAGGTAACTCAGATGAAATGTCTTTAGAGTAACTAGTGAATAGAAGTCATCCACTAATAATCACAATTTTTATTATTATCATGAGTATCACCTGAAACTATTGCATTTTTCTCTACGTCATGCCATGGCCTTTTATAATGTGGCCCTTGTTTCTTGCCAACAGTGAGTCATCACCCATGGCCAAATAAAACCTCTTTTTAGAGAACAGGAAGCACTGCTACTATATTTGAATAATATTAGAGGACAATCTTTAGATAGATGAGAAAAATGTTAAATAGATTAGGAAATTGAGGGACATCTGACATGTCTGTCTCAGATCCCGACCTGCAGGAAGCCTACTTGATAATGGCCCCAGTTGCTGTGTTCTAGGATCCATCAAAGTGGTGCTTCCCACAGCCTGCTCCAAGCCTGTGTCTGAGCCAGGCAAACTTGCTGCTGAGAGACACAGGACTCCTCTATCAGTAGCCTTGGCTCCAGGACTCAGCATTGCATCTGACAGAACTTTCCCAGAACCACAGTGCAGCCTAGGACTTTCCTAGACATTCTTCCTTTCCCTCTTGATTCCACAGGGCTTAAATTAGCATTGAGGTCTGATGATGTATCTAATCTCCCCATCTTCATTTTCCTCTCACAGGGCTGTTCCCTAATTAATCTCCTGTATATCTAACCCTCTTCTGGCATCTGCTTCTAACAAAGAAAAACAAACTATTTAGAGATTCTCGAAGATCTTGATCTCCATCTCTTGTTATCAACATTTTTGAAAAATTTTCTTATTTTGGATAGTCTTTTTTTTTTTTTTTTTTGAGACAGAGTCTCACTCTGTTGCCCAGGCTGGAATGCAGTGGTGTGATCTTGGCTCACTGCAACCTCCGCCTCCCGGGTTCAAGCAATTCTCCTGCCTCAGCCTCCCAAGTACCTGGGACTACAGGTGCGTGCTACCACGCCTAGCTATTTTTTTGTGTGTGTGTATTTTAAGTAGAGATGGGGTTGCACTGTGTTAGCCAGGATGGTCTTGATCTCCTGACCTTGTGATCCTCCTGCCTCAGCCTCCCAAAGTGCTGGGATTACAGGCATGAGCCGCTGCACCCGCTGGATTGTCTATTTTCTAACCAAAATGTAAAAAGGCAGGGTTGTAGTAGATGACTCTTTCAATTGCTTTTATTTTATAATTCTAGAGCTACCAAATGCTCTCTGTAGTTTGGATTAACACATTGTTCTCATATTTCAATACTAGATCAGAGTGTTGTTAAAGGGTTGTTGCATGTGTAAATTATTCCTTGATCTAATAAATATTGTTTCATCAAAAGTAAACACTGCTTTGATTTTGGCTCATAGATACCAACATTTGTAACATAAGAACAACAGCAATACAATTCAAGTCTTTGAAATTGGACTATTATTAACACTTCTGTTCCGAAGCTACTTATATAATTATACATTAAAGCATGCAATTCTTTCCTAATTATTTTTTTTCTTCCCAGTAAAAGTACTTTAAAGAAGCAAAATTCTATGTCCATCAAAAGCTGACTTAAAATTCAACTATTCTATTAGTTTTGAACTAGTGGCAATAGTAGCAAAATTTTAAATCCCATCATGATAGAAAATACAATCTCGCTTCTAGGTAGATTGCTTCTTCCGAAGTCAATACTTGATTCTTTGAAGGCACAATAGCTGTATTATTCACCTAAATGACAAATAGATCAAATATAGGGTTTTTAGTACAGAAGGGAAAGGTTATGGTATTTGCGCTACAACTACAAGAAGCAATAGCCATTGTTTGTCCTTAATTAAGCGGCACACACTGATAATCCATCTTTATCAGTGGAATGGAACATGAACCTAGGAAACCACAAGATTTAATCTAAAATGGAGTGTTGAGATTTTCCAAAATCTCTTACACATTATCTCAGTGTAGGACTACTTTTGATAATCTTGTTCTAAGGCTATGATCAATGAGAACTTAAAGAAGGATTTAGTGGCGATGATAGGATTTTCTTCCCTTGAAAGATGCCACACTGGGGAAAAATGCATTAATGGATAAGAATTTTTGAAACTTGTTACTTGATAAAATTTTACAATAGATGTTTAAGAACTTTATTTTCAAAGAGCTTTCAAACACAATTTTCACAGCAATTGTCTTAATATAATGGCATGTCCAACCTTAGTATGCAAGAACTGAAGAGATAGTGATTCCAGTTTAGAGGTGTCCTCAATTGAAATGCAATGAAATTTTGCTTAGAAAGTTTGTCAATAACAGGTTTCCTTAAATCCATCCTAGCTGTGAGATACACATTCAAATTTTATTAAAGTCATTTAAATTTTAAGCATTTTCCTCACATTTGCAGAATTGTACAAATTTGGGTTCCACTCAAATGAAATCAGGAAGAAAGCAGATGCAGCATTAGCGCCCATGGAAGTCAGGTCCAGAAATAAAACCATGCCTGCCTGCCGTCTAGTTGATGTTACCTGCCTGGACTCTATTTATGATCAGGTTAGCTATCACTTCAGTTAGAAAAAAAAATCAATTGCAAAAATATTAGCCATCCTTTGAGATGAAAGACAAATTGTTTCAAAGAATTTGTACTGTTCCTCAACCCCAAAGTGAGGGCTGAAATATTTAGTACTCTGCACCAACTCGGTCTCATTTGGCAGGCTGCACTTAGATTTTAGCAATTACCGCCAACATTTTAAAATTTGATAAAACCAAATGTGGTTGGCCAAGATTCTGTCATTTTCATTTTTAAATCCATTTGTTAGGTACACTAAATCTTCCCCTTCACAGTGGGGAGAGCTGGACTCACTAAATGGCATATAGGGAGAAGATTTTAATTTTAAAGAGAATACGTATTTCTTCTGCACACCACAGTAACTATATTTCTCTTGTCTCTCTGTCTCTTGCTCTCAAAAAAAAAATGTGATGTATGTGTGTGTGTGCACATCAACTCATTATTAAACAGATTCTTCATTTGGAAAATCTCTTTCCTTGCTGATATCAGTTGCATTCTAATTATATGATCTCATCAATATATTTTATCAATAAAGCAACATAGATTAGAAAGGAAAGACTCCCATGTTCTTATGTATTTGCATTTCCAGTTGGATATTTTTGTTTGTTTGTTTGTTTTGGAATTTCTTTTTTTTATTATTATACTTTAAGTTCTAGGGTACATGTGCACAACGTGCAGGTTTGTTACATATGTATACATGGGCCATGTTGGTGTGCTGCACCCATTAACTCGTCATTTACATTAGGTATATCTCCTAATGCTATCCCTCCCCCCACCCCCTCCCCACAATAGGACCCAGTGTGTGATGTTCCCCTTCCTGTGTCCAAGTAATCTCGTTGTTCAATTCCCACCTATGAGTGAGAACATGCGGTATTTGGTTTTCTGTTCTTGTGATAGTTTGCTGAGAATGATGGTTTCCAGCTGCATCC
>NW_016821003.1:879172-928864 GCF_001698545.2 Rhinopithecus bieti
AAACAAGAAATGGGGAAAGGATTCCCTATTTAATAAATGGTGCTGGGAAAATTGGCTAGCCATAAGTAGAAAGCTGAAACTGGATCCTTTCCTTACTCCTTATACGAAAATTAATTCAAGATGGATTAGAGACTTAAATGTTAGACCTAAAACCATAAAAACCCTAGAAGAAAACCAGTTGGATATTTTAAGAGTTAGTGGTCATTTATTCATTGAAAACCATTATTTTCTTTTGAAGAGAGTCTGGCAATAGCCCTGATAGCCTTAACTTTGGTTACTATCAGGTTTCAAATTATTATGTCCTCCCCAAACCTTTACAGCCTCCAATCCCCTGTAGCTTCCAATTTTAGTATATGTGCTGCTGAAGTGAGCACTCCCCTGTAGCTTCAAACATTTCTTCACTCTTTATCGTATGCGTGCCACATCTTCTTATTTGCTTGCTTGTCTTCTGATCGTCTTCCACTACGGTCACATTTTCTGGACAAAGTCTTCTTTCATGCCCCCGTGCTTTCTTCCAGTCAATTATTTTTGTTGAAAACCTGGACTTTCTCTGCCCTCCAATCCAGCTAACATATTTCTGATTTCAGGGCTAGAAAAACTCTAAGCCATTCATTACTATAAAATACAAGCATACATCCCTCTTTTTTGTATCTTTAAAAAAAAAAAAACAAACAGTTAAGTTCAGGGGTAAATGTGCAGCTTTGTGATGTAGGTAAACTCATGTTACAGGGGCTTGTTGTACAGGTTATTTCATCACCCAGGTATTAAGCCTAGTACCTATTAGTTATTTTTCCTGATCCTCTTTCTCCTTCCACCCTCCACTCTCAGGTCAGCCCCAGTGTCTGTTGTTCCCCTCTATGTGTCCATGTGTTCTCATCATTTACCTGCCATTTATAAGTGAGAACATGAGGGATTTAGTTTTCTGTTCCTGCATTAATTTGCTAAGGATAATGGCCTCCAGCTCTATCTATGTTTCAGCAAAAGATATGATTATACTGATTTTTATGTTTGCATAGTATTCCATGGTGTATATGAACCACATTTTCTTTAAATGGTCTACCATTGATGGACATTTAGGTTGATTTCATGTCTTTGCTATTATGAATAACATATGTTGCAATAAACACATGCTTGTGTGTGTCTTTATGATAGAGTGATTTATATTCCTTTGGGTACATACCCAGTAATGGGATTGCTGGGTAGAATGGTAGTTCTGTTTTTCAGTCTGAGGAAACGCCACACTGCTTTTCACAATGGTTGAGCTATTTACACTCCCACCAATAGTGTATAAGCATTGCTTTTTCTCCACAACCTTACTAGCACCTGTTATTTTTTGACTGTTTAATAATAGCCATTCTGACTGGTGTTAGATGGTATTGCACTGCGGTTTTGATTTGCATTTTTCTAATGATCAGTGGCACCGAGTTTTTTCATATGCTTGTTGGCTACCAGTATGTCTTCTTTTGAAAACTGTCTGTTCATGTCCTTTGCCCACTTTTTGAATGGGGTTGTTTGTTTTTTCCTCAGAATTTAAGTTCCTTATAGATGCTAGATAGTAGACAGTTGTCAGATGCATAGTTTGCAAAAATATTCTCCTATTGTGTATGTTGTCTGTCTACTTTGATGATAGTTTCTTTTGCTGTGCAGAGACTCTTTAGTTTAATTAGATCCCATTTGTCAATTTTTGCTTTTGTCTTAATTGCTTTTGGCATCTTAGTTATGAAGTCTTTGCCCACGCCTGTGTCCAGAATGATATTGCCTAGGTTGTCTTCCTGGGTTTTTGTAGTTTTGGGTTGTACAGTTAAGTTTTTAATTCATCTTGAGTTGATTTTTGTTTTTTGTTTGTTTGTTTTTGTTCCTTTTGAGATGAAGTTTTGCTCTTGTTGCTCAGACTGGAGAGCAACGGCATGATCTCGTCTCACTGCAACCCCCACTTCCTGGGTTCAAGCGATTCTCCTGCCTCAGCCTCCCAAGTAGCTGGGATTACAGGTGTATGCCATGATGTCCAGCTAATTTTTTGTATTTTTAGTAGAGACTGGGTTTTACCATTTTGGTCAGTCTGGTCTCGAACTCCTGACCTTAGGTGATCCACCCACCTCAGCTTCTCAAAGTGCTGGGATTACAGGAGTGAAGCACTGCACCCAGCCTTGAGTTGATTTTTTTTTTTTTTTTTTTTTTTTTGAGATGTAGTCTTGTTCTGTCACCAGGCTGGAGTGCAGTGGCATGATATCAGCTCACTACAACCTCCGCCTCCTGGGTTCAAGCAATTCTTCTGCCTCAGCTTCCCAAGTAGCTGGGATTACAGGTGCAAGCTGCCACACCCAGCCAATTTTTGTATTTTTGGTAGAGATGGGATTTCACCATATTGGTCAGGCTGGTCTTGAACTCATGACCTTGTGATCCACTTGCCTCTGCCTCCCAAAGTGCTGGGATTACAGGTGTGAGCCACCACGCCCGCCCCCTTGAGTTGATTTTTTTATACGCTTAAGGAAGGGGTCCAGTTTTAATCTTCTGCATATGGCTAGCCAGTTATCCTAGAACCGTTTATTGACTGGGGAGTCCTTTCCTCGTTGGTTATTTTTGTCAAGTTTGTAAAACATTAGATTGTTGAAGGTGTGTGGGCTTATTTCTGGGCTCTCTATGTTGTTCCATTTGTCTATGTGTCTGTTTCTCTATCAGTAGGAAGCTGTTTTAGTTACTGTAGCCCTGTAGTATAGTTTGAAGTTGGGTAGCATGACGGCTTCAGCCACTTTCTTTTTGCTTAGGATTGCCTTGGCTATTTGGGCTATTTTTTGGTTTTATGTGAATTTTAAAATAGGTTTTGCTTTTTAAGTTTTGTAAAGAACATCATTGGTCATTTGATAAGAATAGCACTGAATCTGAAAATTGCTTTGGGCAGTATGGACATTTTAATGAATTGATTCTTCCTATTCACAAACATGGGATATTTTTTCATTTGTTTTTGTCATCTCTGATTTCTTTGAGGAGTGTTTTGTAATTCTCATTGTAGAGATTATTCTCCTCCCTAGTTAGCTATATTCCAAAGTGTGTGTGTGTGTGTGTGTGTGTGTGTGTGTGTATATATATTTTTATGGCAGTTATTAATGGGATTGCATTCCTGATTTACCTGTTAGCTTGACTATTGTTGTAGTGGAGTGCCAGTGATTTTTGCACATGGATTTTGTATCTTGAGACTTTGCTGAAGTTATTTATCAGTTTAAGGAGTTTTAGGTCGAGACTATGGGGTTTTTCTAGACATAGGATTACGTTTTCTGCAAACAGGGATAGTTTGACTTCCTCACTTTCTATTTGGAAGCGTTTTCTTTCTTTCTCTTGCATGATTGCTCTGGCCAGGTCTTCCAATACTGTGATGAATAAGAGTGGCAAGAGAGGGCATCCTTGTCTTGTGACAGTTTTCAAGGGGAATGCTTCCAACTTTTGCTTATTCAGTATGATGTTGGCTATGGACTTGTCATAGATGGCTTTTATTATTTTTAGGTATGTTCCTTCAATGCCTAGTTTATTGAAATTTTTTAACATGAAGGGGTATTAAATTTTTACTGAAAGCGTTTTCTGCATCCATTGAGATAATTATGTGGTTTATAGTTGTATCAGTGTATTTCAAACTCCTTCATGCACCTTCATGTCCTACTCATTCCTCAAGAAAGCAGAAAACTAGTCTTGAATCATAGTTGCTAGTAGTAGTAGCAGTAGTAGTAGTATTTGCACATTTGAAGAATATTGAAAAATAAACATTAAATATTTGGAATTTGCCGAACAGTCTATAGATATATTGCGTATAATGAAAGCAACAACATCACCTTTTTAACAAGCCAGTAACTATCTGGGATTCCTTTTAGACTAGAGATTACAAATTGGACATTGCTTGGCTGAACTCTATATACAGTTGCATTTTCTTTAGTCACAATATTTTAAAAAGCTAAATAAACAGAAGAGTTTACGAAAACATAAGTACCATTTTTGGTGAAAAAAATGGTAGACATTGGCTTCAATGGACAAATAGCTGTCCCTTTAAGAGTTAACTGTCCCTCTTGCTACATTCTATACCATTCTTTATTATTTTATAACTCCTCCACTTCATTCATTCATATTTTCTGTGTAGCCCTAGTGAGCATTTAAATTTTTGAAGTCTGTATCAATCTCTTTATGTTTTTCTTTACATCTACTAGACCAGCAGATTCTGGCAATTTTATCCTCTGAATTAGGGTTTTCAACCTTTTTTTTAAAGGGCCAGATAGGAAATGTCTTAAGCTTTGCAGATGATAAGGGTCTCTGTCACAATTTCTCAACTCTGCTGTTAAGAAGACCAAAAGCCGCTACAGACAATATGTAGACCATTGAGAATAACTGTATTCTATAAGATGTTATTTAAAAAAATAGGTGGTAAGCTGGATTTGCTTGACAAGTTGTAGTTGCTGAGTCCTACTCTAGATGATCACATGCCAGAGCCTTTTGTCCAGAATATTATATCTATGAACTCCACGTAAAAAAGGATCCCTTGAGCAATAAGTTCAGAGAATAAAATATACACATATTGGGGATTTCAATTATGCAAAAAAACTATGACATTGAGAGGACTTTACTTACTTATTTCATTCTTAATCATATTGGGCTATGCAATCTTTATTTTAAATTTTATAACTCTTCATATGTTGAAGGCATTGAACCGTGCTTTCTAGTGGAAGTCTTGACTCTGTCACTGCTTCTCTATCTCACTGCCATTGGTCTGGTTCAGTTCCCTGGTTTTCCTTTTCTTTATATTTTGTCTTGTTTTGTTGTTCTGTTTTATTTATCTTAAAAAATAATGCCTGCATATGAGAAAAAAATTGAAAAGTAACAAAAGGTACCTAATAAAAAGTAGCTCACTTCCGTCTTAGAGCCCCAATTCCTACTGCAGAGTCAAATGGTATTGGTTTTGTATGTATCTACCATATTCTTATACATATAAAAGCAAATTATGAATTTGTGTGTGTGTGTGTGTGTGTGTGTGCATTCTTTTGATCTCTTTCTTTCACATGAGTTTGGGGATACTATGAAAATATATAAATGGGTAACTTTCAGTGTTCTGTTGACTGAAGACAGATCCAGAACACTTACATAGAGAAAAATGTATAACCTTCCAATTAGAATCTGATTATTTCCTATCTCCAAACCCATTTCCTACTACTTGCCCTTTAACAGCACTTAGATTTTATGGACCTCGGTTTTCGTCTCTGTAAAATGGAAGGAGGAGAGGAAATAATAACGCTATTTTTATAGACACTTTATGGGTATTAATGCTGTCACATCTATAAAATATTAAGCACATAATAAGTGTTCAGTAGATGGTGGCTATCGGATAGTGATGATAGGAGTGGCGTTACATGTAATGTGTGGGAGCCATTGTGCAGTTGAGGTATTGCCAGCAAGGGTCTGATATTTCATGGCATTCTGGAGTTTAAAAACGATTTGAAGTGTGTAATCCCATTTAATCCTTATTCACCAACTATTTATATATCTATTCTTCCAATCATGGAGACAGAAACATAGTAAGAATTCAAATGTTAGACAATATTAACAAGGAACAATTTCAAGGAACTTATATTCTAGAATGGGAAATAGATGGTAAATAAACCAATGTATCAATTTAATAATTGTCTTATGGTGAGGATTCTGCAGGCAATAAAGAAGAATAAATAGTATGAGTAAAAGGGTGGTTTGCTACTATAGATAGCTAGGCTGGAGCTGTATTTTATGCGGGCACCAATCTCATAAAATATAGCATGTCATTGGTGGCTCTGGGGTTGGGAGACCAAAGTGAACATGTTGAATCTTAAGGGCTCCAGGAATATTCCTGAAACCTATTTTAACCTATACTCAAAATAAAAGTAATTCAAATTCTTATAGAATTTATTTATTTCCTTTAGGACTTGAGGAACTTAGTAAAACAAGACAGTCTCTTGCCATAGACTGTTGGTGGAAGGATGAAAATTGGTAATAGAACAAATCAACAACGAAAGAAACTCCAACTACCTTTTTGATTAAGTGCAATAGTGCAAAAGCACAAATGGCAAAAACAACTTATCCAAAGCTGCTGCTGCTTCTCGTCAATGCTTTTTTTGCTTTTTTTTTTTTTTTTTTTTTTTTTAACAATATCTGGCTCTGTTGCTCACTCTGGAGTGCAGCAGTGCAGTGGCACGATCTTGGCTAACTGCAACCTCTGTGCCTCCTAGGCTCAAGTGATACTCCTACCTCAACCTCCCGAGTAGCTGGAACTACAGGTGCACGCCACCATACCCGGCTACGTTTTATACTTTTTTTGGTAGACACTAGACACGGGATTTTGCCATGTTGACCAGGCTGGTCTCGAGCTCCTGGGTTTAAGTGATCCTCCAGTCTCAGCGTCCCAAAGTGCTGGAACTGCAGCTGAGGTCCACTGTGTCCAGCTTCTTCAATACTTCTTAACAGACATTTAGGTGACAGAATGAGAGAAAGTGCAATATCCTGCTCAGGAAAGGTTGGCTCATTCCACTTTTGCTTAGATGTAATATATATTTTGGGAAGAAATAGGTAGTCAAATGATTATTAGAACATATTAAGTAGAAGTTTAGAATTGTATAATAAATTTTGTCCATTTTTTCTATAGACAAAAGGAAGTCATTGAATCATTTTCTAATTACCCAGAGCATTTACTAAAAAGAGAAATACTGTGTAGCTCTTACAAGCATTACCTATATTATAGGCACTTTCTATCCGTTTCTCTATTAACCCACATAGCACCCATAGAAAGTAAACATTAATATCTCTGCTTTACAAGTGAAGACACACCACTAAGTCTTTGAGATAAACAGGAAACAATGTACTGCGACCTGCATTTCAGTCCTGATGTGCAGATGTATATATTGTCTACCACATCTCAGTTCCTTAAATACATAGATTATCACCATATACCGATTGCCATCAATATGGTTTCCCATCAAAGCAGCACCATGAATGGTGGTTATGTTCTTTGTCAATGTTATTCTATTTTATTTATAGCTGAATGGTAAAGAATACCTTTTAAACATAAGTTGACTTCATTATATATCTTTATCTATATGTATCTGTATCTATATATCTGTATGTGTGTATATATATATACATACATATATATACACACGCACACACATATATATATGTATATATGTATATACATATATATATATATACATATATATACACACGCACACACATACACACACACACACACACACAGATATCTCAAAATTCTGAGGTTCTTCTAGCCCATCTGAAATCTGGAGTCCAATCATGTACACAGTGATCACAGCAAGGGGCTGCAGGAATGTCCATGTTGGGAGAGAGCTTTGCTGACATGGATAGGCAAGATATGGTGGAGAGGTTTGCCTCAGCAGCCCTGGTGGTGGACATGAGTAAGGATTACAGGCACAGGTTGTGAGCATGCAGAGTCTTCAGTGACAAAAACATTTTCAGCCATGGGTAGAATTATCTCTGAGCAGGACCAGCAGTTGGTCATACAATCTTCAGCAGAATTAAAGGTATTTAAAAGTCAGAAACGTGTGTGTGTGTGCGTGCACACAGGTGCACATGCATGTGTGTGTGTGAAATATTCTTAATTTGAGTGAAAAACACCACCACCCTTTTCCGGTGTGTTTTGGTATTTTTTAGTCTTAAATGTTGTGCCACTGTCCACTGCTGGGAAACTCCTATTAACCTTTCAAACTCAGCTCTGTCATAAACTCTTCCAAGAAGTCTTCCTTGATGCCACTCACAATCCTTTCCTCTCCACTTTTCACATTCCTCTATTTGTGTGCTTTCTACACCACACTTAATGTTGTTTATCTGACTGTATCTCTCAAATCTAAAGCTGCCGAGGGCAGGGGCAGTGCCTTATTCATCCTCTGTTCCACTTATCAATCTCTATAGGTACAGCAAAAATTGAATTGAATTAAACAAATTGTAAATTAATAGGTGCAATTTCACTGTAGGAAGGCACAAGTGGGGTTAATTAGTAAAAGATTCTAGAGAAACAGTGGATGAAACGTCGACTGCACTTTTCCCTCTCAAATCTAGTTCTTTGCCCTCCCTCCCATTTCCTGATTTGTGATGAAAGATGTAAAGCTGTTGGGCTTTTATGAATCTTGCCACTAGCCTACAAAACCTTTCAAATATTATTCAATTTCATGCAGACAGAGACTCAGAGCAACTTGGCAGTTAACAGCTAATGGCTTTTAAGGGTTTAAGTCAGCCCTAAACATTACTCCAATGAGTTTTTGTGGTTTAATTACCTTAAAGCATTAAGTAGTCAAGGAGTCCATCAATACACATGCATTTAGAGATATCAAATGTGCGCTGTTCACAAATACAGCCTTGAAGGTGTCTAATACAGCATCTTATTTTGCCAAAAAAGCATGTAAAAATAGTTTAAGTCTACCTATTTGAGGCTAATGATGTGTGCCATCATTAAGCTGGAAGAAATGTGAACTCAAAAATTATTCTTTAAACAGCAAGGAAGAACTTTACAAAGCAAGGGACAGAGCGATTTGTACCTTACGCCATTCTCCCCCATACCATGCTAATTTTAAGCAGTGCACCTAGTGGTTAAGACGCCTGACTCCGGATTTCAACAGCTCTGGGTTCATATCCCACTTCTGCAATTTGTAGGAAAGTAAAGTAACAAGACAATACATTTGTGGAGAATAATGATAATAATTATTCAGCTGGGTTTTTGTGACTATTTTATGAAATTATGCATGTAAAGATGTTAATAATAATAGATAATATGTGCTAGACAGTCTTTGATTTTAAAAGCCTATTCTTGAGGACATGGAGGAAAGGAAAAAAATGAGCTTGAAGGGTCAGTATCCAATTTTAAGGCTGTAAAAATGAGCTTAATATCTCCATTGTGATTTTCCTTATTCAGACTGTAATTAAAGAAACCAACGATTGTCACTTATTTTATGCACTGTTTCAGATGTTTTCTTCTCCAAAACTCATTTCCATCCTTGGACTCACAATAACTTCATTACTCTTTTCAAGTCAAATCACATCCCACTCTCAACCATTCAAATTGGCCTAAGATCCCACACTAACAAAATGTTAATATTTATGAGTAATGCATTTTGGGTTCAGAGATAGAAAGAGAAATCTTCAGGGAGGCAGAAATGAGTTATTGGCCTGCTATAGAATGTGTCATTTGGAGAGCGCTGCACTGTAGAGAGAGATGATTCAAATGCCTGATTTCAAGGGGCAATGCAATCTAGTTTACTAATCTCTTGTTATACTAAGGTGAGGCTTTTATGAACACTGCTCATTAGCATCTCGATAGCATTGAAGATCCAGATAAGATAATAGGTCCAATTTTATTCTTAATACTAAGCAATTCCAAAAATTTTCATTCATTTCATAATCCATCATTCAAAAATTAAGAATGGCAACAGGTAAAGGCAGATCATTTGAACCATATACATTTGAACCATATAGACATGGGTATTACATGTTACTTATTGTTATTTATTTATTTATTTATTTATTTATTTATTGAGACGAAGTTTCACTCTCGTTGCCCAGGTTGGAGTGCAATGGGTGATCTCGGCTCACTGCAACCTCCGCCTCCCGGGTTCAAGCGATTCTCCTGTCTCAGCCTCTCGAGTAGCTAGGACTACAGGCGCCTGCCACCACGCCCAGCTAATTTTTGGTAATTTTTAGTAGAGATAGGGTTTCACCATGCTGGCCGAGCTGGTCTCAAACTCCTGACCGCAGGTGATCCGCCCAGAGGTGATCCGTCCGTCTCGGCCTCTCAAAGTGCTGGGGTTATAGTCATGAGCCATTGCTCCCGGACTGTTTATTTATTTTTAATTTGCAGATTTCTAAGTCATGTAAGTGAACACCTCCCTGGCCTCTGAAGTCATTTTTCTCCCTGAGCCACCTCTTCACCTAGGCGGCCATTGCTCTCCTTTCTTCCTTCCTCACATGCTACTTTGCCCCCACTCCATGCAAGCTTACGTCTCTCCCATAGTAAAACTCAGTGTTGAGGCTGAAATTGAAATCGGATGGTCAAGTTTCATCTAATGCATATAAAAATGTTTTCGCCCATTATCTGGTTAGAAGAAAAGGTAAATTTTGTTGTTGTTGCTTTTTGCCTTAGAGGGATAACAAGAAAGTTGGATTGGCTGGTAAAAAGCCTTAACATCTGTTAGTTGAAGCTAGGCAAGCCAATTCCCCCCAAATTGGCACATAATCCTCCTGAGTGAGCAAAGCTGCCATGTGAGCTCAGAGGTTTCAATTAGAGTATAAAGGGAGCTGAATTTATATTCTGTGATGGGAAAGGGTGACTTAACAAAGGAAAGAAAGAATATGTAATCAACTTTTCTTCTTTTATTTTGATGGAGTAAATCTATCATTTTTTACAATGAGACATACGAAATTTACTCTCTTGGTTATTTTGACATATATAATACAATATTATTGACTATAGTCACCCTGCTGTGTCATAGACCTCAAAACCTATTTTTCCTGTCTATCTTAAATGTTGTACCCTGGCTGGGCATGATGGCTCACACTTGTAATCCCAGCACTTTGGGAGGTCACCAAAGTTGGAGGCATCACACTCTTTGATTTCAAAACATAGAGCACTTACAATCAAACAGCATGGTACTGGCATTAAAACGGACATGTCAACCAAGCGTATAGGTTAATAAAAAACCCAGAAATAAATCCATGCGTTAATGATCAACTGATTTTTGACTGAGATGGCATGAACACACAATGGGGAAGACATTCTCTACATGAAATGGTATTGGAAAAACTGAGTATTTACACACAGAAGAATGAAATTAGACACTCATCGTATGCTATATAAAAATCCCAAAGTGAATAAAGATTTAAATATAATAAATGAAACTGGAAAGTTGCCAGAAAAATACATATGGGGAAAGTTTCATGTCAAAAGCTCCAGCACAACGTACAGATCGGGAGGGAATATTTCCAAATTATCCATCTGATAAGCGATTAATATCCAAAAGAAATAAGGCTTTTCTTCTTTATTCCAAGCATAGTTAGGTTGAATAAGGTGTTCTTTCCATCAACCAGTTCACTGATACAAGAAAAAGAATAAACAGAAATAAGTTCAGCTCTCAATATCTGAACATATATATAGATGATCCTGTAAGTGGAGTGAGAGGGGAAGCTACATGTGAGAAATACGAGATTGGTGTGAGAATCAGTGAAGTCAATCACATAAAAAAATGTGTAAGTTATATTGCACCATATAAATCTAAGGTGCTGTTAGATTAACAGAATAATGATTAACTGTGACTTGCCAATTTATTAGCTTTTAATTGCCCTAATCATAATGAACATAGAAAGTACTTGGGTAATTATAAACCTGTCTATATTGTGGTATAGTTGGATAGGCATAGGGTTGGAGACAGGCAAGCCTGAGTTAACACTGCAGTTTTATTCTCATAGCTCTGTGACATTGGACAATGTACTTTACCTCTATGCAATGTGAATAATAATTTCCATTTCCAGAGCTGTTTTAAGGGTGAGTGATAATGTATCTAAAGCAGCTAGCTTAGTGCTTGACACATAGATACTCAATACTCAGTAGCAGCAGTGGCAGCAGCAACTGTTGTTATTATAGTCCTTACTCCAAGAAATTTCGCTCACAAAAAAAGAGAATGAACTCCTTTGGAAATAAAACAGAGTCAAGTGTACCTTCTAAAGGGGCCTGAGGCAGGAGTGACAATGATGTGAGCACAGCAGAAAGACTGAGGTCTAGATTATGCTGGTTCAGTGAGGCCTGGCAGATGCTATGGATAAGGCGTGGAGACAGACACTTCTTCAGGATCATTTTGGCTCTCTGCATTATAGGACACCCAGAAAAGACTTTCACTCAGCGACTTTTTTTTTTTTTTTTTCTGCAAGCACTGTATTGAGCTCACTTAAAAGCTGATATTCTCGATCAAGACCATCCTGGCTAACCCGGTGAAACCCCGTCTCTACTAAAAATACAAAAAACTAGCCGGGCGAGGTGGCGGGCGCCTGTAGTCCCAGCTACTCCGGAGGCTGAGGCAGGAGAATGGCGTGAACCCGGGAGGCGGAGCTTGCAGTGAGCTGAGATCCGGCCACTGCACTCCAGCCCCGGGTGACAGAGCAAGACTCCTTCTCAAAAAAAAAAAAAAGCTGATATTCTCTGCCCACATCACCGGTTACTACCAGAAGAGAAACAGGAATCAAGTTTTCCTCGTGGCTGTACCACAGAAGGAAGCCACTGAATATTTACTTATGTCCCTGGCTTAGATTCATCATTGGCCTGGCTCTAAGTTTCTAGATAAGCTACTAAACTGCTCTAAGTGTCAGATTAGTAATGAGGGAACTGCCTCATTATTAAAATGGTCCTAGTGATGGAATCTTATATACAAGGTCACTCAGTACAATTCAACTCTTTCCTCCTGAGAGGTGAAGCCAGCTGGACTTCCTGGGTCCAGTGGGGACTTGGAGAACTTTTCTGTGTCTAGCTAAAGGATTATAAATGTACCAATCAGCACTCAGTAAAAACGCACCAATCAGCACTCTGTGTCTAGCTAAAGGATTGTAAATGCACCAATCAGCACTCTGTAAAATGGACCAATCAGCACTCTGTAAAATGGACCAATCAGTGCTCTGTAAAATGGACCAATAAACAGTACATGGGCGGGGACAAATGAGGGAATAAAAGCTGCCCACCTCCCAGTCAGAAGTGGCAATTCGCTGGTCCCATTCCATACTGTGGAAGCTTTGTTCTTTCCCTCTTCACAGTAAGTGTTGCTGCTGCTCACTGTTTGGGTCCGTGCCACCTTTAAGAGCTGTAATACTCACTGTGAAGGTCCACTGCTTCGTTCTTGAAGTCAGTGAAACCAAGAACCCACTGGAAGGAACCAGCTCCAGACACACTCGCATCAAATGCTTGAAACAGTCATGGCAAGTTAAAAGTTTAAGCTTCTGCTTTAATCCCTGCGTGGAAGAGCTCATCCATGATCAGGTGGAACTGAAGTAGTGTCCTTAGTGTTATCATGGTACTTTCATTTTCATGATGTACTGTGTCATCGTCCCCACGTAATACCATATTCTCTCCCCCTCGTTAATACTAAAACGTAGGCTGGTGCCTTTAATCTAGTTATTAAGCCATTGTTAACAACTAAACCTTTACACTCATTCATACAAGATTAAATGGTTTTATACAAAACAAAATTACATGTCTTCATCATCATCAACATCGTTTGTTAAATGTGTTCCATGTGGCCATCATTAAACTCTGTTACGTACATTATCATTTAATCCCTAAAATAATTTCATAGGGTGTCTTAATTCATTCAGGCTGCCATAACATAATATCATTTACTGGGTGGCTTGTAAATGACAGACATGTATTGCTCACAATTTTGGAGAATGGGAAGCTCAATATCAAGGTGCTGACAGATTCGGTTTCTGGTAAGGGCTTGCTTGCTCCCAGATTCTTAGCTAGCACCTTCTGGATGTGTCCTGAAAAGGTGGAATAAGGTGGAGGGGGCTAGCTCGCTCTCTGGAGTCTCTCTCTCTCTCTTTTTTTTTTCTAAACAGAGTCTCGCTACATTGCCCAGGCAGGTCTCGAACTCCTGGGCTCAAGCCATCCTCCCACTCTGCCTCCCTAAGAGCTGAGATTATAGGTATGAGCCACTGTGCCTGGCTGGAGTCTTTTTTTTTTTTTTTTTTTTTCAGACAGAGTCTCATTCTTTCACCAGGCTGGAGTGCAGTGTCATGATCTCAGCTCACTGCAACCTTTACCTCCCAGGTTCAAGCGATTCTCGTGCCTCAGCCTCCCAAGTAGCTGGGATTACAGGCACACAACACCACACCCAGCTAATTTGTGTATTTTTAGTAGAGATGGGGTTTCACCATGTTGGCCAGGATGATCTCGATCTCCTGACCTCGTGGTCTGCCCACTTAGGCCTCTCAAAGTGCTGGGATTATAGGCTGGAGTGCAGTGGCGTGATCTCGGCTCAGTGCAACCTCTGCCTCCCAGGTTCAAGTGATTCTCATGCCTCAGCCTCCTGAGTAGCTGCGATTACAGGCACGCATCACCACACCCAACTAATTTGTGTATTTTTAGTAGAGACAGGTTTTCACCATGTTGGCCAGGATGGTCTGGATCTCCTGACCTTGTGATCTGCCCACCTCGGTCTCCCAAGGTGCTGGGATTACAGGCGAGAGCCACGGTGCCCAGCCTGGAGTTTCTCTTATAAGTGGACAAATTCAACTCATGAGGGCAGAGCCCTCAAGATCTAATTTCCTCCTTAAGGCTCTACTTTCTAATAGTATCACGTTGAGGATTTGGTTTCAGCATATGAACTTTGAGGAAAGGGCATGCAATAAGTGTTATTATTGTCCCCATTTGATTGATGAGGAAGCTGGCCTTATTCTCGTGAAAAATGGGCCCCGTGTTTTACAGCAAACGTACAAGATGCCGGAGTTTGAACCATGCTTTCTGATTGTAATGTTCATTTATAATTCTTTATACACTACTCTCATCTAAAATCACGTGACTAAGGCTCAGTAACTTAAAATCATTAGGACATTTTCATGTCACATAACTTGTGTTTGGTTTGGCATCATTCCAACGTACAACGATGAGGTTATTTGTTTCTTTATTTCCCATAAAATGCCTTTATTGCTGAGAAAAATTCTATTCTTATTGGAGTCAGCAATAGCAATTGTAAACACATCTTCTCATAAGTGTCTGTATATAATATGTTCCTGAATTGTTTTAATTTATAGTAAGACTGGAGGAATATTATGCACATCAGTCTTATAAATAATGTGACATGAATAACAGCTGCATTTAGTGCCAAAGCAATTATTTTCTTCCCAAGTAATCATTCATTTTTTAGTGGAAACTGAAAATTTGCATTCAACATTGTCTCCTTACATAATTAGGGTGAGTCTCCTTTACTCTCTTGCCTTGATGCTTAATACATGAAAATAATTAGTTTTTCTTTGAGAAGTGTCAAGATCTACTGAGACTTTTTATTTTGCCTAGGATAAGGAGCAAGATTATGTTTATGGTAACAGTGATATTAGTATCTATTTTGTATCATCATTGTGGGCTGCTTTAAAGAGTTGATATAATGACTCTCAAGTGCCTGGTACTGTGGTTGGCTTATTCATGCGTTGACTCATCCTACTGCTACTTGTAGAAAATCTTCTATATGCTGTACTCTGTGCTATATCTTAGGTACATAATGGTGAATATAACAAAAATCAACAGACCTGAACGCTGAGTTCAAAAAGGTTTTGTTTTGGGTAAGATACAAACAATAACAAAATGCAAATTTCAGTAACTTCTATAAAATATAGAAACCTATGAAAGAGAATAGCTTAATGATCAGGGACTATGGGAATTCAACTGTCAAGCGGGGCTCGGAAGTAATAGAATCATTCAGGCCAGTAAGGGCAAAGGTGTGCTCCTGAAAGAGGCAAGAGACTGTGTGATTCTTTGGATCTGGAAACTACTTGATGTTTTTGAGGAACTGAAAGAAAGCCAGTGTAGACTGAACTTAGTAAGCAAAAATGAATTTCAGGTCATGGGAAGGTCATAGAAATTGATGGAAAACAATGATATTTCACAAACTTAAGGAACTTTGGGCCACCTAACTATTAAGTAATCATTTGATCCCAGGTTTCTGTGGTTGCAAATTTCAGTTTATTACAATTCTTGGAATTGAACCTTTCAATAAAATAACGATGATAATAAGAATAGTGATAATACAGCTACACTGATTGATGTAGTGCTTCTATGTGTCAAGCACTCTTCCAATCACATTTCAGGCACTAAAAATCTTAATCCTCACAGAAAACTTATGAATTATTTTAATCTTCACATGAAACTTAAGGTTATCCCCATTGTGCAAATATATGTAAGTTAAATAACTTGTCCATATCATATCCCTTTTTTAAGGGTTAAACTTGAATTTGAATTCAAGTTCAAACTCAAACTTGAATTTAAACTCAAGGTTATATGACTCTTTAGAGATTGGACAGTTAATCTTCCTCTTAATGCCAGCTTAAAGTTTTATGTTTTTTATGGAGCAATTTAAAAATTACTAAGAAGTTGTAATAGTACTATTTTTTGAAACTGTTTGAGAGGAAGTGGTTAATATGATTGCACCACAACCCCTGAAACTTTTGTGTGTAATACCTACCACCAAGATTTTCTCTTATATTACCTCAACACAACCATCAAAATCAGAGATTAAAATTGATGCCTTTTTTTCTTACCCAAGAATACATCTTTCAGTAAAAGAATCCAGTTCAGAATCTCACATTGCATTTAGTTGCCATGTCTATGTAGTGTCTTTCAATCTGTAGAATTGCTGATGTTTGGCCTGACTTTCCTGACCTTGCCACTTTTGAAGACATAGGTCAGTTATTTCATAGAATCTCCCTTAATTTGGGTTTATCTTATATTTTCTCATGATTAGATTCATGTTACACAGTATTTTGGGCAGGAATATGACAGAAATGTTGCTGTGTTCTTCTCATTGTCTCTTAGCAGGTGATGTGCAATTTCAATTTGTCCCAATTTTGAATATAGTAACATTGATTACTTGATTAAGGTGATGTCTGTGAGGCTTCTTTGCAGTGTCTGAGCTCCAACATCCTGCACTGAGCTTCTGCTCTCACCCACAACCTCCCTGCACAAATTCTTTCCTCTTGACTTCCTGTGACAAGTCACTGCGGCCACTCTGTCTATTTTTCCCAAATGCTTGTGTCCTACTCTCCTCCTTGTGGGTACCCCTTACTCCCCCATCAGGTTCTGGCCTTCCTATGCAGTTGCCTACCTGAGTCTCATCTGATGGCACTGAAAGAATTACAAAGGAAGGAGAAAAGAAAAGAAGGGAAAAAGAAAGAGAGGGATAGATGGAGAAAACAAGAAAATAAGGAAGGAAGGTCAAAGGATAACTTTTAGTTTAAACCACAGACATAGAGAAAAAAATACTGAAATCAGTTGCTTTCATCTGGGAAAAAGGCTCAGAGTGATGCTGGCTGAAATAATGTTGAACACATTGTTCTTTCTCATTGCACTCTACAGATTGCCTTTGCCCAAGACACCACCAACAAAAGCAACAGCAAAAAGCATTGCAATATGAACTTGATTTTTTTCAATAAAATATGATTAGAGTATTCTCAAAGTATAGTCAAAGCGTACCCATTATTAACAAAAGGGCCAACTATATACGCAAATACATTGTGGCTTCTATGGTGCTAAGATCCCTGAGTCTGTCTCTTTTTATCTGCTATTCAGCTGTTTAATCACTGCTCTCAGGAACTGGGGTGTTTTCCTGGTGGGAAGCGGCTGTCATTAATCATTATTTATCCAAGTTATTTTTTCAATTTATTTTGAGCAATATAAATATAAAACTGGACAACACAATTCTGCTTTTCTCATTTTATACCGTGATGCTTTTAACGTCTGTCCTTTCCATGAAGGCAACATAATAGTTACAACAACTAGTATGGGGTCAAATTCAAGATCGGCTACTCATGACTTGAATTTGACCATGTGATTTAACTTACTTAAGCTTTATGCTGTTTATTTCTCAGATGAGTCTAACTCTGTAATAGCAATTATCATTGGGAGGACTGCCAACAATATGCCCCAGGTAAAGTGCTTAGCACGGGTCATGGACCACAAAGTATAGACTTAAATTGATCAAATGTGTCTCCCATACTTGGGAATCCTTTCCTTTAGAGAACCCTCTCCTTTGTACTCAATAGTACTTCATTTATTTCTCTTTCATAACACAAGTTGTTTCTTATTTGTTATCATCTAGAGGTCATCTCCACTTGGCTGAGATCTGCTTGTGGTCAGGAATCGTTACTCATCTCTATATCCTCACCACTTAACAAAGTTATTTGTAACATAAAAAGTGGCCAATGTGTTTGTGGATTGAAGGATGGAAAATGGGAGAATTGTGAGATGATTAGATGAATGGATAAAAGTATGAAAGAATGAGTGGATGAAATTATAAGCACACCAAATAATAAGCAATTGTAAAAAGCTTGGAATAAAGGATTCAATATTTATGGAACATCTATGATGTTCCAAACAATTAACTGGCTATTTTACATGCATTACCATGTTAATACATCATCATGTTATTATGTTATAGAAGAGAAATATAAGGTGTAGGAAAGTAAAAACAAAAACTTAGCTTACACTGCTGTCTATATGCATTAAGTCTGAAATTCAAGTCCAACTCTGTCTGAATCTAAGGTTCTCATTTTTTTTCCCCACTGCTCCATGCTAGTGATATATGGATACTGAGTTAGAAGGTACACAGGAGTATTATCTTCCTGATCTCTTAGTATGAGGTCAGGCATGGTGGCTCATGCCTGTAATCCCAGCACTTTGGGAGGCCCAGGTGGGTGGATCACCTGAGGTCAGGGGTTTGAGACTAGCCTGTCCAACATGGTAAAACCCCATCTCTACTAAAAATAAAAAAAATTAGCCAGGCATGGTGGCGGCTGCTTGTAATTCCAGCTATTCGGGAGGCTGAGGCAGGAGAATCACTTGCACCTGGGAGGTGGAGGTTGCAGTGAGCCGAGATCGCGCCACAGCACTCCAGCCAGGGTGACAGTGAGACTGTCACAAAAAAAAAAAAAAAAAAAAAATTGAAGATGAAAGAATTATCCTCTTTGCACAACAGCCAGAAGATAGAAGTACTTCTCAACCTGGGTATGCACAGTGACTGTACTTTTTTTAAAAAAATAAGATTTCAAACTAACTTTTAAATATTTACAAATTTTCTGGAACAAATGATGTCACCCTAAATCTCACTTCCTGTTATTGCAGCATGAAACCAGAGGAACACAAGACTCCAGGCTTCACTGTGGGCTGAAGCACAAAATTTACTTGATATTAAACAAAAAAATTTGGGTGGAATGGAAGCAAGTAAGAAATAGAGGAAGTATCAGGTCATTTTATCCAAATTAAAAGATTTCAACTAAATATGGGAAACCTTTTTAGTGAGAATAGGATTCTTTAAATTAACTCAACATATTCATTGTTGAATATATTCTTTTCCACCAAACGTGTTTTTGGTATGTTAGATGATGATTCATCAGGAATTCCAGAGAGGAGACTTATTAATAGAGAATATAATTGAGCTATTTAGATTTATCAGGTGGGCATTCTAATTTAAAAAATTTTTTTCAACAAATGCCAAATAATACTGTGTATAAACACTAGAGATGGAAGAGTCAAGATAAATAGAGATCTATATCGCTATGTACTTATTCTGTCCTACGTTTACTTCAAATACACAGAAATATCCAAGTTTAAAAGGATGGTCTCGGGCCGGGCGCGGTGGCTCAAGCCTGTAATCCCAGCACTTTGGGAGGCCGAGACGGGTGGATCACGAGGTCAGGAGATCGAGACCATCCTGGGTAACACGGTGAAACCCCGTCTCTACTAAAATACAAAAAACTAGCCGGGCGAGGTGGCGGGCGCCTGTAGTCCCAGCTACTCCGGAGGCTGAGGCCGGAGAATGGCATAAACCCGGGAGGCGAAGCTTGCAGTGAGCTGAGATCCGGCCACTGCACTCCAGCCTGGGCGACAGAGCGAGACTCCGTCCCAAAAAAAAAAAAAAAGGATGGTCTCTGCATAGGTATTGTGGCATGCCTTTTCCCTTCAGGAGGGAGTTCTGTTTTCTCTTTCACTAATGAATTTACAGGCCTGAAAACAATAGTCCATATGGTCAGAAGCCATAATTTAAAAAGCCTCTATGATTTCATTACAAAGACATTCTTTGATAAACTCCAAACTTCCTTGCTTGGAATTTTACCAAAATGGTTTGACAAGTATTCTTCCTGCTTTGATATTGCAGATAGTGAATTTCATCTATTTAACGCAAGATTGAAATATTTGAAATGAAAAGTTTGCTGAACATTTCCAAATACAATCAAGCCTGTGGTGTTCTCTGGAGGAGATACATTTTTTCAAATGCTCTATTTCTGTATTAAATTGAATATTGTCAAAGATGGAGAACCTCTAAACATTTTTGAAGGATAACTCAGAGATTGTGTAGACAAAAAATGTATAGGCTCATACAGATCACCACTAAAACATTATATATAATTTCTTGGCAAAAGTTCATGCTTTTGAGTAGGACGATCTAAACTAAAATTGAACAAAGTGGAGCTTACAATAGAGGAGTGGTTATGAAATGCTTAAAAGGGAAAAAATATATATAGCAATCCATTCGTTGTGAATATTTGTAGGATACAACTCTACTCTAGTATTCTAGAATTAGTTTTAGGTATTTGGGAGCAAAAGTCACTGATATAGCTTTCATGCGTTTCGGTATATCCTAGTCTGTGGAGATGAAGCATCTAAAAAAATAAGTAAATAATTGCAGAAATGTGAGGCATATTGGCATAGCAGTGTGAAAGAGATGCCAGGAAAGGACTGAGCAGACAGCTCTTAACGGGTTGAAGGAGTCGGTGATGATTCTCTAAAATGACTGGCATTTTATTTTGTTCATGAAAGATGAGTGGAAATTGAGTGGAAATTGGCCAGATGGATACAGTGAGGCATATTCTGAAACAAGAAAGCACAAGAAAACACACAAATGTGCACTTGGGATTACAAATTGTTCCTTATGGCTCTAATGGTTCTGTAGGACACAAAGGCTGAGATACCAAGGCTCATGTTGTGGCATGACAGTTGATGCTGGGTTGAGATCAGACCCTAAGCCATGAAGGGGAATGCACAGAAGCACATCTTATTTCTTATTTGCTGTCATTTTTAAGCCTCTTCAAATTACAGACACACACACACAAATACACACATGTGTATGTATAAGTTTAAATATAAATTTATATAAATACAGATTTTATATACTATATATTTAGAAATAACTTCCAAATATATGTGTATATATATTCACATGTGGTAGTCCTCTCTTACCTGTGGTTTCAGTTATCCATAGTCAATGGTGGTCCAAAAATAGGTGAGTCCAATACAATAAGACATTTTGAAAGAGAGAAACTATATTCATATAACTTTTATTACAGTATATTATTTAAAAGGTTCTATTTTACTATTAGTTGTTGTTAATCACTTACTGTGCCTAATTTATAAATTAAACTTAATCCTAGGTAAGTATAGAAAAAAAACATAGTATATATAGGGTTTGGTGCTATCTGTAACTTCAAGGGGTCTTAAAACATATCCCCCACATACAAGGTCAAACTACTGTATATACATAATGCATATATACGTATATGAATATAAATTTAAAATACAAGTTACAAGCTATGATTTTATCAATAGGTACGTGCATGCAAAAGAGTGAACTCATAATTGTCTTCCTACTTTTAAAAATATTTTCTGTTTTTTCTCATAAGAATATTCACATTTGGTTCCTCTTGACAGATATGCTTTTTTCTTTTTTTTTCTTTCTTTCTTTTTTTTTTTTTTTTGAGATGTAGTTTCTCTCTTGTTGCCAAGGCTGGAGTGCAATGGTGTAATCTCAGCTACCACAACTGCAGCCTCCCGGGTTCAAGTGATTCTCCTGCCTCAGCGTCCTGAGTAGCTAGGATTACAGGTATGCGCCACCACACCTGGCTAATTTTGTATTTTTAGTAGAGACAGGGGTTCTCCATGTTGGTCAGATTGGTCTCGAACTCCCGACTTCAGGTAATCTGCCCGCCTTGGCCTCCCAAGTACTGGGATTATAGGCGTGAGCCACCACGCCTGGACTATTCTTTCTTATTTTGTTTTGCGCAGCACTTAAAATGTGGATGAATGATAAAATATTTTCTTGTACCCTTCCTTATTATTTTTAGTCCTGATGAGGAGTGATCCTAACAGGATTAGGGAACTCACTCGGTAACCCCTGTTTATGACCTGATCAGGAGCGTAGTTCAGTCTTCAGTATTTTCAACTCCATGTCATACCATAATGATTAAGGTCACTTGTGTTCCGATGCTTATCAACCCCAGGAGGACCTCCCTGAGGACCTAAGGTACCATTTAACTTCTGGGAGGAATGTGCTCATCAGAGTGTTTCTCTTGGCCCGTTTCCCAGCCCACATGGCCTTTCCTAGGAACAGCATCCCTGATGCGCTATGCAGGCAATTTCTGAAATGCCTGTGAATATGTGCATTTTGTCAAAGAGCCTAAATAAATAAAAATAGCTTTGTATAGCAAAAAACGTGCATTGTCTCAATTCTTTTACTTATTGCGTGAGAATGAGCATATCAAACACCACTTAACTCTCTAAAACACTGGCTCGATTGCAATTACCTTTCCTCTTTTTTGTCTAGGTTGTATTTTGTGCCACTCATATTCTGTATTTGAAAGATATATTTAGTTTCCCTAAGCAGGTTTTCAATGATGAGATAAGGCAGTTTGGATTTTTGAAAAGCAAAGAGCCTCTTCAGGAAGGACTCTCTCATCCTTTTCGTGTGAAAGTAACCATTTGTTGGAAACAGGAAGCCAGGAACATCGTCATCAACAACAACAACAATATCACGACAACCTAACTAAACCTTAGAGAATTGGTTCAGAAAAGCTTCCGAAATGTAGATCGTTTAGAGCCAAGAATTTAAACCTCTGACACACTGTCTCACTGGCCTCAACATGCAGGGTCATCTGATTACACCTACTCATAAATGGTCAAATTAATCTCAATCTCTTTAAAAGTTATTATGCCTGCAGAACTCAAGAATACGTGCTTAGTTTAGTGTCACTTTTGGAAGGTTCTATGTCTCTGGTAGTAACTGATAAAGAAGGAGTTTTCTCAAAGTCCATCACTCAAAATAAAGAACTTAAATCCATGTTAACACACCTCTGGGAAGCAGATCTACATTAACCTAGTCTATGACTTCTTTGACAATAATAAGGTTTAAGAGAGTGCTCAGTCACTGGTGATTTCTGCAAGTGATACAATGAGGGGACAGAGACAATGCGGCAAGAATAAAATGGGACCTGGGATTAAGGGATCTTCCACTCAGCCATGTGCAGAAAGTTGAAAATTAATGCGACATTGTTTAGCGAGCAGCTGTCAAGTTATTGTAATTTGCAAAATGATTTTTTTTCCACTTCTCCTTCACTGAAGGCATATTAGAAATGGCTTCATTTCTGAGGGATGACAAAGTTAATCCTATTTTGAGTTTCATTTGAAGAAAATGACACTTTAAGCTTGTTTTGCATTTGTCAAATGAGCCAATGAGTTCAACATTTACTGAGTAACTCCGAAGACACAGTATTAGATGTTAGAGTTCTAAAGATGAATTAAGAACAATAACTTTCATCAAGATATGTAGTATTTGTTGGGAGTTACAAACAGAGCAGAACATTGTAATTATCTGTGCCTGTAAATGCAAGAATTGAGATAAGCAAAGTGTGGTAGAGGAGGATGTAGGTGAATCTAATGGGTGGCCTCAAAGTTATAGGGCAATGGCCTGAGGACAGAGGTAAGACAAACCCAGAGGAATTGGCATGATGCTAAGAGATGGGTCTTTTGAGATTAGCCTGGAGAGATGGGTCTTTCAGGGCCTTTATTGAAAGTATTCAGTGGCAGTCCATGTCTGTATAGAAACATCTCACTGTATTGTAATAACACAGTAATGTATATTAAGTGCAACTTAATTACATGTGTGTGAGCGAGAGTACTGTGTTTTCATCTTCCAGCATTTAGCAGTGTGTGGTATCTTGCATTCACAAATTAAATATTTGAATAAATGAACCAAAAAAAACACAATGTAGTCATGCCTAAATAAAGCTCAACAGAACAGTATTAGCACCACAATTTCCAAGTTCAAAAGGAGTATGAGCTCAGGGCTATTATCATGATACAAAATAGCAATCCAGAAGTTAGAACAATAACAAAGAGTTCAGGAAATAGGAATCAAAGATGTGCAAAGAGAAACTGTCTAGGACATTGTCCATAAACAGTGTAGGAATGCCTAAAAAGAATTCATAAGTGGTAAGTTGTGATGGTGTAGAGGCAGTTGGTAAGTTTAACAGTGTAGAAGTTGTTCAGATGGGATGCAAAAAAAAATAAATAAAGAAAAAATGACCTTCATCCTTTGGCACCTACTTTCATGCCAAGGCATGTCTGAATCACAATCACTTTAAATTTCCACGAGCCCTTCCCTATATTGCTCTGCTGATAAAAAAAACCTTCCAATAATAAAAACTGCACTGCACCCCCAAATAGAAATGCCATGAAGTTTATTTTGATAAATTGAACTCATTCCACCTCTGGGGGGGTCTACTGTGGACAGAGCATACATCAGATGATTACCTGAGTTTCTGCTCATTGGAGACTTCCCACTCTCCAGTTGGTCAGAGGCTGATCAGCTGCTGCAGTTTAACTTTGATTTATTATATTTTATTTTTTCTACAGCCAAAGAACATGGCATTCAAGCAAAAGTGTCATCACCTGATAATAAATATGCTTATGCCATCTAAGCCATCCACTCAGCAGAAAGATATCTGCAGAAAAGAGGATGCTTTAGAAAAAGTTTGTCTCATTTTCATAGATTTTCAAGATTGGGGGATCCCATTTGGTTATGTGTTTGGCTTCTAATTTTGTTGTCTTCAGTGAAGAAAATTGTGGGGGGGGGAAGAGGAGAATTTAAATATACCTATTCTCAGGCATTAGAGCGGTAACATAGATAATAGATCAATCAGTTTTTAGATGACTTTAGGTAAATCTCGCAACTTCCCTGGGCTTCATTTTATTTGTCTGTAAAAATTTTTACATCATTCACTCATGCATTCATTCATTCGATAAATATATGTGGAGAGTATAGTATGTGCCAATTTCGATACTGGGAACTCAGTAATTAAAAAATAAATCAGTCATGAAGCTTAATATGCATTACGTTTACTCTAAAATTTCACACACCATATGCATATATAGTAGGTACTTTAGCCTGGTCAGAAAGATGCCCGTGGAAAAACAAACAAACAAACAAACAAACAAAAAAACACTTCCACTGAGATTTAATGTTTAAAGACAATTAGGTAACAGAAAGAAGAGTAGAGGTTTTGAGGCAGAGAAAACAGCATTTGCTGAGGTCCTGTGGTGGAGAAAGGCTGGGGAAATTTTAAAAAGATCCAGTTGCATTTAACAGAGAAAGCAGCAAAAATAAGTAAAAAATAAATAAAGTGGCCGGGCGCGGTGGCTCACGCCTGTAATCCCAGCACTTTGGGAGGCTGAGGCGGGTGAATCACGAGGTCAGGAGATCGAGACCATCCTGGCTAACATGGTGAAGGCCCCTCTCTACTAAAAATACAAAAATTAGCCGGGTGTGGTGGCGGGCGCCTGTAGTCCCAGCTACTCCGGAGGCTGAGGCAGGAGAATGGCGTGAACCCGGGAGGCGGAGCTTGCAGTGAGCGGAGATCACGCCACTACACTCCAGCCTGGGTGACAGAGGGAGACTCTGTCTCAAAAAAATAAATAAATAAATAAAATATAAATAAATAAATAAAGCAACTGTATCAGTGCTTCTTATTCTTTCATGAGCATGTGAAACACCTGGGGATTTACTTTAAAATGGACAACCTGGTTCAGTAGGTTTGGAGAGGAACCTAAGATTTTTCTTTTCCAAAAGACACCTCTCAAGTAATGTCAGTGTTTCTGGTCCACAGCCACATTTTGGGAAGCAGAGTCCTAGATGGAGTTTACTTTCTGTCACTATCACTAAAAAGGAGGACTTTCATTTTTTTTCTTTCAATATTATCTAGAAATGGGTAGAGATGACACATCAGGTATGCCAAAGCAACTTTATCATTCTCTTGGTTTACCCTCCTTTTTCTCCTCTCACTCTTACCCAGTTTTTACTGCTAAGCTCTCTCCAAAGAAAACATAGAGAAAGAAGCATTTCGCTCTATACAGTTGGCCAATTTCTACCCAAAGAGAATGGGGCATGAATGGCCTGGGTAGAATCTCATGCCAATAGTTTGAACCAATCTCTGTCAGTAGGGAGTGAGTTACTAAACCATCTCAGGTCATAAGGCTGCCTTGGCAATGAGTGGCCTGATAGTTTGAACCAATCTCTGTCAGCAGGGAGTGAGTTACTAAACCATCTCAGGTCATAAGGCTGTCCTGGCAATGAGTGGCCTGATTTACCTGAATATGTGATTATAAAGATATCAACACTGGAGGGGGAATAGTTGTGAGCTTATCGGTGACCCCAATGTGTGTTTCCCAATACTACCACAACAATAGATTAAATATGAAGCCATAGTTCGGGATTTATGAATGTTTAAGCAAGGTACAGAAAAAATGCCACTCAACCTTTAAATAATTTTATTTATTTATGCACTAACACAAGTAAGAAATAATTATTTAGAAAGGAAAGAGAGAAAGTGACAAATTAACTGCTACTACTACGAACTCTTCAAAGTGTATGTTGGTACTTAGTGAATAGAAGTCTACTTTGAGTTGCTGTAATTCTACAGACAATTCCTGTGTATGTTCCGAATAGAGTCAGTAAAGGTCAAAAGCATTACATGTGATCCAGGACCTCACCACAAGGTCCTTAGGCATGTGGAGAATTATAATGAGACCAAATTCTTTCTTTATTTAGCAGGGTCCCTTTTAGTGGAAAGAAAGCCTCAGTTGAAAAGGAAGAAGCCAATGTAAAAATGTGAAATCAGAGCTCTTCTAACAACACACTGTAAAAAGCTACAAGTTTGAGTTATACACATATGACCTTGGAAATACCATTGGTTTATCTACTGTTCATAGTAAGTACATACCATAACATGCCTTTGACTTCAAGAAGCTTACATTCTACTGAGGAGGACAATAATGGCTACAAGCAATTCCCATAAGAAAAGAAGCTTCAATGGTAGAAGAAATTGTAATAAAGAGAAATATCTTTGGGAGACAAAGAACCAAAATTTGCCTTTGTGGGTCAGATAGACCTTCGCATATCAGACATTATAGCTGAGGCCTGAAGAATCAGGGAAATATTTTTAGGTGGCAAGGAACTTGACAAGGCAAATAGCCATTTGCCTTTTCCTCATATGCTTCCTGAGACTGTATCAGCAGGAAGAATGACAGGTGGAAACAGGGTGTGGATATTTGTGTGTGAGTTGGGAGAGGAGACAGAATTGGGGGTAAATTACCATGGAAGGAGATTAACCTGGATAGGTAGGAGGAAGATAGCACAAATATAGTTTCTTAGAAATTCAACTGGACTTTCAACTGGAAATTCAATTGGAATGAAAATACATCTCTTTTCTCTTTTAATGGCCACGACAAACTCAAAAGGTAAAAGAAGTGTCTGGAAGATTGTTAGAAATCTATTAATGTTGGTGAACAGGAGCCCTATTAATACTACAATGTAGAGTAGCGCATGGGTGTAGGTGTCTGTGTGCACCATGTGTAAATAGAGGTTTGCAAAACTTCCTGTAAGGACGAAAGATGGAAAATAATACACTTACTTCTAGCGTTTCTAAATAAAGTTAAGAATGGACAACCAAAAAAGTATTCTAGAAGGATTTTTCACCTCTAAGGGTTAGTAGGAAAACATTATTTATTTTATTAATCGAGCATTTTTAACTTTGTTTAGAGCTTCAAATAGCAGGCATTTTTGATAAATGTCTTGTATTAAAGATTCTCTTTGATTCTGTATACTTTCAGATCAATGTGGTCTCATGGCAACCCCATAAAGGAGTTAATTATTGTCCCAGGGTTACAAGTGAGGAATTGTGTGTATGTGAAGTTTGCTGGTTAGAGAATTGGACAGGATTTACAATACTGAGTAGCAGAAACTGTAACACACGTGATTGTAGTAATAACCTTCTAAAACCTAGATGTAATGCTACTGTCACATGCTTTACAAGGCAGGGTGAGAAGGAAAAATGGAGAAGATGGCAATTACCTCTTTGCTTTACTTTTAATCCATCCTCATTAGAAGACTGTTAATGGTTCACATATTGTTGTTTAATACTATATAGTAACTTTGACATATATCTATTAAAATTTTATTTTTCTAGTGAATGCTGCCTCTATCTGGAAAACAAAACACAATAAAATAAAACACACACAGAAAAATAAGGTCATAAGCCAATTTAAATAGCAAATGCAGAAGAACACACAGGAAGAGGACAGGCAGATGGGAGAGAGGTGTCTCATTAATTCGTTCTCAAACTGCTATAAAGAACTACTTAAGACTATGAAGAAAAGAGGTTTAACTGACTCACAGTTCTGCAGGCTGCGCAGTGAGCACGGCTGGGAGAATTCAGGAAACTTACAACCATGGCAGAGGGTGAAGGGGAAGCAAACACATCTTTGCCATGATGGAACAGGAGCGGGAGCGAGAGCGAGAGCGAGAGCGAGAGCGAGAGCGAGAGCGAGAGCGAGAGCGAGAGCGAGAGCGAGAGCGAGAGCGAGAGCGAGAGCGAGAGCGAGAGCGAGAGCGAGAGCGAGAGCGAGAGCGAGAGCGAGAGCGAGAGCGAGAGCGAGAGCGAGAGCGAGAGCGAGAGCGAGAGCGAGAGCGAGAGCGAGAGCGAGAGCGAGAGCGAGAGCGAGAGCGAGAGCGAGAGCGAGAGCGAGAGCGAGAGCGAGAGCGAGAGCGAGAGCGAGAGCGAGAGCGAGAGCGAGAGCGAGAGCGAGAGCGAGAGCGAGAGCGAGAGCGAGAGCGAGAAAGTGCCAAACACTTTTAAATGAACAGAGAACTCATTCACTATTACAAGAACAGCAATGGGGAAATCTACCCCCATGATCCAATCACCTCCCACCAGGTGCCTTCCTCAACATTGGAAATTACAATTTAACACGACATTTGGTTGGGAACACAGAGCCAAACCATATCAGGTACTTTACAGTTCTTAAGACTTGTGTTGTCTTTTGATTTAGGGAAAAAAATAATACATGGAGGGGCAAAGAGAAGGGATTTGGGGGCATATCTTGCTTTCCAAGAGGTTATTAGTATCTTCATTAACTTGCATGACATGTAATGGTGCTTCCACATTCTGTAATAAATTTACAATGTATTAAGAAAATGAAAAAAGAATGCTTCTATATTCAGCGATGTTAGTATGATGCATGCTTTACATGGACTGGAGCGTTCAGACAGGACCTGGCACATAGTAGATGTTCAGGAAACAATGATGAAATATTTGACTAAAGTGACTTAATTATTGGGAAGGAAAGAGTAGTGCTTTTTTTTGGTATAGGCAATGGTTTTATAATTGTTTCTTTTCTTGTATTCCTCTCTTTTGCTAGAAGCATCTCATCTAGCTTTTCTCCTTTAATTTCAAGCAATTCTGCTCAATTCCAAAAGCACGTGACAGAAGGGATATGAGTATGTGCATGTATATTAGTGTCTAGGTGTCTATGCATGAGTTTGTGTCTATATATATGTGTGTGTATCTGTGAGCGTACGTTCTTGTTTGTGTATATATTAGTTTATGTATATGAGCTGTGTGTATACATGGTTATGTAACTGTGTGCAATTGGATCAGTATGTGTGTTTGTTTCTATATATAGATTTGTGTGTTTGCCAGTCTGCATGTGTTTAAATCAGTGTGTGTGCATGTGTACATGTTTGTATGCGTGTGTCTCTGGTCTATGTGCATATGTGCCTCTGTAGACATCTGTGTGTCTCCTTGTTCACATATGCCTTTATGTATCTGTACCTGCAAGTATGAATTTGTGTGTATCTCTGGGTGACTGTGTGTAGGTAACTATGTGATTGTGTGTCTCTACACATGCATCATTAGACATATTTCCTGCATTTTAAGTAAATGAAAGTGTTGTTTGCAGAAAAAAGAAGCTATTTAGAACCTAATGTTCTGGAAATATTCATATTAAAAGACATCTGCTTATACCATAGTCTATATTGTCTACATTTAGCTACAGGTGTTAACAAAATGATAAGCACTTGGAAAGTAGACAATCCAAAACTTGTAAAAGTATTCATATTAATCTTAGCTTTCTCCATGAATCAAAGTATAAACAAAGAAGAAAAAATCAGTGTAAGATTTTCATAGCTGGTATAAACAGGACTTATTTCTCATAGAAATATGCTGATACTAGGCACATAAGCTGATACTAAGCTTATAGTGTGACGAATCCACTTTCTTAATATTAATTTACTTTTATAGTTTGTTTAATATAGTATTGATTAAATTAATATTCAGATTAATGATCTTTTAAATGCAAAGGAACTAAAGCAGTATTCTCTTAATACAGAATGATAACTAAAAGACTAAACTGTTTGGAAATCAGTTTTTAAAGTATTTTATTCTATTGTCCTATTTCATATATCTTTACATATCACAGTACATATTAATTTATTATATTAAAGTATTATTAAAGTATAATCATAAATATGTAGAATTCAGGTGTTACCCACCTACATGTTGTACACACACACACACAGATGTATATATAACATAAATCAAATTTATGTAAATGATCTCAAAAAAGCATTTATTGAATATTTGATAAATGCCAGATATTATGCTAGGTACAGAACAGCAAATTAAAAAGCATGTACTCCAATTTTCAGGGACTCAGTTTTAATTAGGTACAGAGCTTGCTACTTGATTCGTAGGTCCTGGTGAAAAAATAAAATCTTTTGCTTGAAAAGCCAGAAATAATGCCATTAAAAGTGCACACAAAGATGTCTCCTTTCTTTTTAATCATCTCTTCCTCTCCAGTTGTCTTTTTTTTTTTTTCATTGAGATGGAGTCTTACTCTGTCTCCCAGGCTGGAGTGCAGTGGCACAATGTCTGCTCACTGCAACCTCTGCCGCCTGGGTTCAAGCAATCCTCATGCCTCACCCTCCCGAGTAACTAGGACTACAGGAACATGTCACCACGCTCGACTGATTTTGTGTGTGTGTGTGTGTGTGTGTGTGTTTTTAGTAGAGACAGGTTTCACCATGTTGGCTAGGTTGCTGTCAAACTCCTGACCTCAGGTGATGTGCCCACCTCGGCCTCCCAAAGTGCTGGGATTACAGGCATTAGCCACTACCTTGTCATTTGTAAAAATTTAATTTGCAGGCAAATTTCATTCTAAGCAAGTGATTAGCATCAATTTTCCCATTGGTTATACTGTGCAATGATAGTTTTAAATGTAAACATCAGAGCATTTTAGCCCTTAATCAGAACCACTGAAAGTGCATGCTTGTATCACACGGTTTATCCTTGGAGGGTGCCTTGAGTTGATCTGAAGAGATAAACACAAGCCAGATTCAGAGAAGATTAGAAGGAGGAAGAGATCTTCACCCTAGACAGGAGTCAGCAGAAGGAATGCCCTGGAGCAAGGTTATACTCATGGAGCAAGAACAGACCGTCATAGGTACCCCGGGGTTGCCCTTCCTGCAAACTCCCAGACCTGCTCAGTGTCCCAGCCAGGCATGGGGTTTCGAACATTGAGCTAGACATTTCCATTTCTCACGAGCCTGCCACTCCAACCCATGGCAGATAGCCAACTCCACCAAAATCTTTCAACCTGTGTGCCAGGTTACACGAACAGAGGTTGGAAAGGCTCACTCCCACCAAGAGACAGCCTCCCTCTGGCCAGGCACCTGCCAGGTGTTCTGGGGTGCAGTGAGCCCAGTGTAGGGTGGCTGCCACAGTGCCCCCTCCCAAAAGGCCATAGAGCAGTGTACCCAACTCTCCAGACACTCATAGAGTGAAAGATGGCAGCAGTGGCAGGGTGAGGATGGGGAGGGAAGGATCGGGGGCTTGGAGTACGTGGAGTGGGAGAGTGAACTGCTGAGAATCTGCTCTTGGGAGGCTTTGGGAAGTTGTACTACTGATAAACCAAGGCTCCAAACCCCAGGCACATGCTGCATTGACACACCATTCAAAGCATAAATTTCAAGATAAAATTACTAAATATTTAAAAATCACAATTGCAGTGCATTATTCTCTAAGCAGAAACCCTTCTGGAGAGGGTAAGGGGTAACTCGTCACACGCTGGGAAGTCAGCCATGAACAGGAGAGAAAGACGCATAGTTTATCTAAACAATTGAAATAGGTACAGGCGTAGCTTGTTTTATGGAACTTCGTTTTATTGCACTTCACAGGAATTGCATTTTTAACAAATTGGAGATTTGGTATTAACAGTATCAAATCTCCAATTTTTTAAAATGCAATTTTAATTTTATTAATGGTTATTAATGGTAGTGATTATCTGAAGTAGGTTTAGAGATGAATATGAATTTTCTGAGATAAAAAAGGATGGGAAATGGCACAAGAAAGCTCATGTCCAAAGTCTCAGAAACGTGGAAGATAATGGCATATTTGCAAAGCCACAAATAATGACATGCTAGTAATGTGTCCCTGCATGTATGTTTACATATGCATTGGGGGTGAAAAAAAGATGCAGGAGAAGGTAGTAGGGAGTTGCAGTTGGTTGCATTGTGATAAAACTTCTGTTTCTCCGTAAGAAGCTTGCGTTCTGTAGGGACTTGAAATGAATTAAGACTTACATATCTCAAACTCAAAAATGAGACCTCCAATGCCAAACATTAAAAGATAACAGGATAGGTTATATTAATGCTTTACAGTCTCAAGATGTCATAAATTCTTCATTGATATTGCAACAACATCAAACATTCAAAGGTCTTAAGTTAGATTAGAAGTTGGAAGAACAGAGCACACCTGATATTAGACTCTTAAGATTTCTCTGATTTCCTTCCATTATGATATGTCATTTATGTTATTAGAGAACTACAGTTAAATTCAACTTAGTGATGGGTGTTTAGACCACTGTGACTACAGGTACATGACTGAATAGCACCCTGTTATCTATGGAAATTTTATTTTTTCAAAAAAATTTATTTATTTTTGAGACAGAGTCTCACCGTGTCACCCAGGCTGGAGTGCAGTGGCATGGTCTCAGCTCACTGCAACCTCTGCCTCCCAGATTCAAGCAATTGTCCTGCCTCAGCCTCCTCAGTAGCTAGGATTACAGACACGTGCCACCACGCCCAGTTAATTTTGTATTTTTAGTAGAGACGGAGTTTCACCATGTTGACCAGGCTGGCCTCGAACTCCTGACCTCCAGTGATCCACCAGCATCCACCTCCAAAAGTGCTGGGATTACAGGCGCGAGCCACTGCGCCTGGCCTGGAAATTAGTAACGTGAAAAATTCCCGTTTTATTTATGTTTTGTTTTTCAGGAGGAGATTGTATAGATGTTCAATGTCTAAGCAAGGGAAACAAACATTCTTTTCCCTCTCTCCTCTATCTTGTTCATAAAGCAAGAATTATAAGCCTGCAGTGCAGCTTACAGGTAAAACCAGAAGCATTTACGTTACATATTCTTTGGCTTATGACAAAAGAAGAGACTTTTAGTGGTTACTAAGAAATCCGCCCTCTAAAAAACAGAACTGTGAGAGCGTCCCTAACCTTTCTTCATCTCCATAAAGGAGTGTTCATTTCTGATTTCCTAAAAGTAGATGTGTTACTCCTGTTTCACGTAGCCCGGAAATCCTACACTAACTTTTCACAATGATTGTGAATATATTTATTTATGTCTGTATGCCAGAATGTGCTCAATTACAATATTTCCCTCTATCCTGACCTTTGGCTATTTTTTTTCTAACCAAAATCCCTTTGGGTAGGATCCACTGGGCAGGGTTCATCCATTGGATCCTGCTCAATGGATTCCTGCCCAAAGGACCAATGAGAAAAACATGGTGCCTACCCGGTGAGAGCAGAGCCATCTTTTTCTCATTTCTTCTGGTATATACAGGCCATCAGTATTGATTTTGGCTTACAGACAGCACTTAACATTTTTAAAATTAATTTGAAGTCAATTAAGTTAATTAGTCATAGTAATTAACTATGACTTTAAAATCATAAAGCAGAGAAGCAATTGTTAATTTAATTTTTCAAAACTGTGCTTAAAACTTTTTTTCTTAAGGTATAGCTTAGGTTACAGAGTCACTACCTCCGAGTTATAGACCCCTTTACCTGGCATTAAAAAAGTGGGAGTAGATCGTGTAGAGGTGGGTGTAGAATTATACCAGGGATTCAGTAACCCATAAGCATATTCACACTCCTCAATACTCAAGTGAATACTAAAGCATAAGTAATACTATGTAAATGTTCATGGAATTTGGACTTGTTAAAAAGATCTCCTCATTTCCAAAAGAGTGAGGAATCTACGGCCTATTAGAAACCGAAACAGTTTATCAGTGTGTCTATGTATGTGTCTGTGCGTGTCTGGGGTGAAGGGGGTAGTCAGTTCAGACACGTGGTGAAAGTACTATCTTTTGTCCTGGTTAAGAGGGTGTGTTACTGCACCACAGGATTTGGCCATTTTTGCCATCATCCTCATTTTCATCTTCACTCGTTAAAAATAACATTTTTAATAAATGATACTTTATTGAGTCTTTGCAGCATGTAAACACAGCCCAAGGTAATAAACAGACATTACTTTCCATTCTCAAAACAGTTCTTCCAGGTAAACATTCTTATCCCTATTTTATAAATGAGAAAATCGAAGCATCCAGGGACTCAGAGATTTTGTCTCAAGTCCTAGAGTTCTTGAGGGCAGAGCCCAGGATTCAAACTCAAGTCACCGTGACTGCAGAGCCATTTTTCTTTTTGTCGTAATATGTTTCTCAAAGTGCAGTTCATGGATTGGGTGGAGCAGACTCACCTGTGGGTGCAGATGCTTGGATAGAAATGCATTTCACATGTTTAGGGAGTATAATTCACGGGGCATTCCTTCCTGTGCCCCATCTCTAGAACTATCATCTCTGAAGGTGGGACAAAGGAATCTGCTTTTGGACAGGTAGGCTTTGAGAATCACTACCATGGACTACACCGTGGAAGAAAAAATGTACTTCGTGAAACTCTAAGTTTCTGTATAAAATCAAAATTGGGAGAGGTAAGGAATGGCAAAACAGGACATGATACATGCTAAAGTAAGAAGGTACCTCCTTGCATCTGTTTTTCAAACCTCTCAGGTCCATATTGCTGAGTCTTCACTGGCCATAAACACTTCCAAGAACTTCAGGCTGATTGAATTGGGCACCAAATTTTATCACTGGGCAGCATTTGCTGTGGCCCTGACTTGGGCATTGGAGCTGCTGCTTGTATAATAACTTGAGTATGTGTGACATCAAAGACCTATTTTTTAGCATTTGTATATTGCATATTTAAGTATATTGGGATTTTCTTAGTCTTTGTTTATAATCTTTATATTCTAAGAAAATGTCATTTTTAGCTCCAGTCCAAATACTGTATAATCACAGCACTCTGATGTAAACTCCAGAGCTGAACTTGAGAAAACCTAACACATTCCATTTCATAATGTAATAACCAACTTTAAATCCAACTGCACTAGGAAACGACCAAGAATGTGAGGGCAGTTTAAAGCCTAATGATCATATTCACTGATACTGATGGTGATGATGACACCCATGGCCTAAAATGACTGTAGCCAAGGAAAGAAAAGTAATTGATTCTGAGCTCATAAAAAAATTTTTTTTAAAAGAAAATTGTTTCATTCAGGAATTGCTCTTGTCCCCAAAATCCAAAAAAAAAAAAAAAAAATCATAATAATTTTCAAGTTTTTCTTCTATCCTCCTTGGCCCAAATCCCAAATCAGGAAAGATGAAGCTTCTAGCTCCCCATTTGTGTCATACTGACTCTAGATACTCAATACCTATTTCTTGTTTTCCACCTGTTTTGTCCATCAGCTTGCTGCAGGAGGCAGCTTAAGCTTAGAGGTTAAGAGCACGCGTACTGTGAATAGACTGTTATGAATCAGGACTCTGCCTCTTTATAATTTTGTAAAGAAACTTGACCTTGTCACTCTTTGGACTATTATTCCATCCCCTAAAAATAGAGGTGATAAGAGTGCCTACCTCATAGGGATTGTTTTAAATATTAAGCAAGATCATATATGCAAAACAGTGAGCCAAGAGGCTGCCCCACATTACACTCTCTGAAATGGTAGTTATTATTAATAAACCATTGTACATTTTAGAACAAAGGACTGGTGAAGTCATTTCTAAGGATGATTAATTTAGAATTCTAGACTAGAGGGAGCTGGCCAACAGGCTAAGGGATGAGAGAGGAGGTGTTGACGATTCTACAGCTTAACATGCTGTAGTTTGCGCCAGAGCGGTGACAATGTAGATTCTTAAAAAGAAGGAGAAGAGACCTTACATCAATTAATTGATTTTTAGGGGCAAGCACTGTGCTCCGTGCTCACATTTATTAATTCATGTATCCAGGTTTGAAACTTTGAGAATTAACCACAAAGCAATAGTCAGAAAAGATGGAATAAAGCACTTTATTTTATAGGCGGTCATGGATTACACTGGTAGTAGAAATAGAAGAACTGGAGTCACTAACATGTACTGGCTCTAAAAGCCTCAGCAGATCGTTTTACCTTCATGGTCATCCACTTTTGCATCTGTAAAATGTGGGTAATACTGCTTTGGAGACAATCAGCAGGACATTTGCACACATTAGAATTTATGAAGTAATTTTTCAGGAATTATAACATTATAATTTATCCTCGATGTCTCCTGTTTCATTTTTCCTGAGTTCCCTCCTAATGGAACTGATATTCTCATCTGCTCACTAATCTGTCGAATTGCTATAACTTATACATACCAATACCTACACTTGTTTCTGGTGTCTTTTTTTTTTTTTTTTTTTTTTAATATTCACTTGACTTGGTCATTGAGTACCAAGTTAGATGAGCTTTCATTATTCTTTGATATACATCACAGTGTTCTCTGTGAGGCCTTCCTCAGTCCTGCCACCTTGTTTCCTACATTTGACCATTCATTTTCTGTGGTCACATGGCAATTTCCACGTACCTCTTAGTACTCGTATCAAATTATCTTATAATTGTCTACAAGCTCCTACTAAAAAAAGCTTATTCATTTTTGTATCCATAGCACCTGGCATGGCTTCTGGCAGGGAAGTGGCATGCAATACATTTTTTAAAATGTAATAATTTTAGCTTATTGTTATTAGTGTTATGTGTATTCGGGGGGCATTCCCATTTCAGTTTGGGACACATTACCGTAAGGGAGAAAATCAGAAATCAAAGAAGAAATTTCTACTAAGCTTCGTATAATACGTGAAAAAAATCCTAGCATATCTAACATATATAAGAAATAATGGTGCAGTTATTAATATAATACATTATACAACATTTCATAGCATATATACTATGTGAGACATGTCACTTTTTCAAAATGAATGCTAGATCTTTCTGGCTGTAACCTGTTAAAAGGGTCCCTGTGGCTTCTTTCTGCATTCAATCCTCTGCCCCCTCACTTCACCCACACTTCTGTCGTCAGTATATACACAGTCACACCATAAACTCAAATACTTTCTGATCTAGTTGCTCCCTTTTTTTCTCATCAGCTATTCATTTTATCATTAGCTACAAAATTTAATTAGAACTTTGATCTCATGATTCTTTCATTATATCCATCTTACATTATCCTGCCTTATACCCACGATTAAAGAGTTGCCACTTTATAACCAGGATAGAGGAGTTGCCACATCGTGAGCATGCTGGCACCAAGTGGAGGCACATCCAGGTTTTTCAGCATTCTCCTGGTAAGGTTGATTAGCTCTCGGAAGCTGAGCATATGTTTAAAATCCTTAACCAATATCACTTAGATTTCCTTATAGTCACATCTCATTCTATAGCTAAATGGACATGAAATCAATATGCACTCATGGAAAGCTAGCCCCTGTGAGATACATTCTAAATAATGCAGCATATCATAACAATTGGATGGTACATAATTCCCTCCATCTAAAATAAAATTGATTTTTGTCCTCTAACTATTATCCCAGTACTGCAAAGGGATCTATTTTCATTTAAAGTTTTAAACTTTTCAGCCATGCACCATAAACAAACATGAAAAGATTTCATAATATTCTCAAGATTGTCCACTCTCAGCAGCAAAGAGTGCCACTACGAATGCTGAAGGCTAAGAAGTAATAAACCATTAAAAACTTCATTGCAAATGCTCTGAAAAATCTCTTTTCCTTCCACTGCTCGGCAGGGTGCAGCTCTGCTTACACTTTCAGGCCATGAATGAGAAAGTTGCCTTTGGCCTTATCTGACCCCTTTCTCCATGTCAGAAAGGGAGGGAAGAAACACAAGATGGAATAAAAGAATTGAATGGTTTGCTTCTTGTTTCTGTCAACCCAATGTCTACTGCCAAAAAAAAAAAGAAAAAAACCCCCACATTTTCAGAAGCAAGTGCTTCTTATTAATATGCATATGGATCTCTTGATGATCTTGATAAATTGCTGTTTCAGGACATCTGGGGTGAGGCCTGAAATTCTGCATTTCTAACAAGCTTCCATGTGATGCTGATGCTGCCAGCCCAAGGACCACATTTTGAGTGGTGTGTTGGGCAGAATCCTAACGATGCCCTTCTTGCTCTAAGATTCTTAGACCCTGGTTATTTATATCAAAGATCAATCTAGGTACTGCTGGAAGGGAAGTTTGCAGTTATAATTAAAGTTCCAAGTCAGTTTTAATTGACCTTAAGATGCAGAGGTTATCCAGGTGTGCCTGCTCTAATCGCATGAGAGCTTTAAAAAGCAGGATAGGGAAGCAGAAAGGAGGTAAAGAAATTCAAAAGATGAGAGGGGTTTGGCATGCTGTTGTGGCTTTGAACATGGAGCATGCGTGTGAGACGCAGTGTGTCAGCCTCAAAGAGATGAGGGTGGCCTCCAGATGACAGCCGGTAAGGAAATGGGGTCTTGTGAGGAACTGGATCCTGCCAAAAACTTGAGTGAGCTTGGAAGGGAGTTTATCCCCAGAACCTCCAGAAGAGAATGCAGCCTTGTTGATACATGAATGTCTTCAGAACAACTGAGAAACTCTAGATAGATAATAAGAAACAGCTCAACCATGCTGTGCCCAGACTCCTGGAGTCATTTTAAATGGCTAAGTTTGTAGTAATTTGTTAAGTAGCAGCAGAGAACTAATACAAGTAGGAAGGTTGTAATTCAATAGAACTAAGTAAAATCTTGCCATTCATATGTGGAGTAAAAATAAGTTTTGATCCTTGTTTCTTGATAACCAAGCATAGAATCATTTTTAATGCAAAGAACACAGAATTTGCAATTGACAATATACATAGAGTGGTCTCATCTCTTTCTGTTTTACTTCTTTGACTTTGAAGACACCTTTAAACCTTTCTGGACTTCAGTGTCCTCAAGATTTTTTTTTCTTTTTTTTTTTTAAGATTAGTAGTACCTCTTTCAACTAACTGCTAGAGAGGTTAAGAATAGCTTACAAAATAAGTGAAAAAGTCTTGTAAACCATAAAAGGCTAGTCATATATACAGAATCAGATATAGTGTATGTTTAAATTATGAATCATTGTACTTTTCTCTGGTCATAAGAAAGTTCCTCAGATGTTGAAATACCATAATTTACAGTTCAAAGATCTCATCATTGCAAGTGAGAGTAGAGGAAAATGAACACAAACATTTTGAAAATCCCTTGTTGTCACCCACCCTTCTTATCAGAGGTAGTTATTTAATAGCAGAGTCTCAGACACAAATGTATATCACGTCTTTTTTGTTTGTTTGTTTGTTTTAAGAGCTGTAAAGTAAAAGCTGTATTTTATTGGATTAGTTGAAAAAACTAATCCATCCAATTTTTTTCTCTTTTGGTGTCAAATGTACTCAGGTACGTGGTAAATAATTCAGGTGTTATTTGTAAACAAGATTGCTCTCAGATGAACAGGATGGAAATTACTGAGAGACGGGCTATGGGTGAGTTGTGCCTTGTGAAAGAGCAATGCAGAAATGAACTCAGGGTTAACAGACGGTATGTCTAATATGTAATACCTTCCTCTGCACAGTGCCGAATCATTAGTTTACGGCAACCTCTCCTCTGCTGTTAGTGTGTGTTAACTTTTGCAGTGAGCAGATGCAGCCACGCACATTCTGTTTGGCAGAAGGCAGATGCCAGTCCCTGAAATGGGCGCCCAGTTCCAAGGGCAGCATCTGGATCCCTGGCTTGGCTCTGTTCCTGTCTGTGCTTGTGGCTATACAATGCCCCCTGGAGACATTTTACGATTAGTCTTCGACAGAGTTGGCATGAGTGTCTTGTCTCCCTGACAACCATTTTCCCTTTGATTCTTATACATCTGCTCAGCAATATACTGTATTTGGGAAACTGCTCCCTACCTTATTTCCAATCACAAAGCTGATGACAGAGGACTTTTGCTGAATGGGATATCATTTTCCCCGGTATCTGAAGCTATTGTTTTCCATTGTACTCATAACTGCATCAAACTGCAGAGTACATCTTCTCTGCAAGGCCACTAAGTTTGGGACAAGCATTAGATTCTAATGAATACTCAGAGGCACATCTTGAACCAGTGAGGAGTGTTCAGAAAGTAAGCAGGAGCTAAGTGGTTGGAGCAGCCTGCCCAGCCTTCTTTCTTGGATAAGAAGAACCTAGTTGGATGAATCTGTAGTTCTCACTTAAAGTATTAATATAATTTTTGATTAACAAAGCATAATTATATATGTTTCTGGGGTATGATGTGATGTTTTCACATATGTATACAATGTAGCATGATTAAATCAAGCTAATTTACCTATCACCTTGCTTACCTATCATTTTATTAAGTTGAGACATTTAAAACTTATTCTCTTTGTTGTTTTGAGATCTATAATGCATTATTGTTTACTGTATTTCTCACTGTCTGTCTCTCTCTCTTTCTCTTTTTTATTGTCAGGTCCTTACTTATGGAACTAAGAACTCAGACTTCCCTTATCTGAAAGAGCATTAGGCTATACCTTTATTTAGCTGGCAAAAACAATAGCCAGCAAAAGGCTGTTGTTAACAGGTATTCCTCAGGCTGCCCTTTTGTCTATAGAGAAACAAGTACATGATTGAGGCATGTGTCAATACTGAGTCAGTTATTCGCCATATTCCAGGTGAAACTGGAGAACAGATTAGATGAAAAATGAACTCTTCTCCCCAGCCCATCCTGTATGTTTCCATTAAGAAGTGTTTTGAATTACATGCAGAAAGAAAGGAGTAAAAATTTCAGAATATTGGGAGGCCGAGGCGGGCGGATCACAAGGTCAGGAGGTCGAGACCATCCTGGCTAACACAGTGAAACCCCGTCTCCACTTAAAAAATACAAAAAATTAGCCGGGCGAGATGGCGGGCGCCTGTAGTCCCAGCTACTCGGGAGGCTGAGGCAGGAGAATGGCGTGGACCCGGGAGGCGGAGCTTGCAGTGAGCTGAGATCATTGCACTCCAGCCTGGGCGACAGAGCGAGACTCTGTCTCAAAAAAAAAAAAAAAAAAAAATTCAGAATAATATCCTGTGACCAGGAGTTTACAGAAGATGATTTTAAAAATTAACAGTTACCAGTTAGGCTAAGAGTGTATTTCCATTTTACAGATGAAAAAATTGAGGCTCAAAGAAGTCCACCAAATTGAGAGTGAAGTAGGGGAAACAGCATTTAACACTTATATTCTAATGATTTGTGTAAGAGCAGCAGGACAGGCTATATACAAAGGTAAGACAATTCATCTAACAAAGAGGCCGTGGAGAGAGTTATCAAGGAAGACAGCCTTCAATAATTACCTTAACATCACTCTTTTCCAGAAAGGGGTGGAATTATCAGGATGGAATCAAGGATGCTTCCAAACAGAGGGAATATCTCAAGCTATGACTCAGAGGTAAGAGTAAGAGACTGTGATGTGCACAGGAGCTGTTGAAAAAGTTCACTCACCTCTACTCATTCATAGAGACACATTTCAAATATCACCTCCTATCAGAAGCCTCCATAAATTATCACCATAACATTCTTTCCATTCCTCCTTGAGGGATTATCAGATAAAATTATCAGATAAAAGATCTTTAGGAACCTAAAACTCAAAAGATAGTTCATTTTAGGAATGAAAATGGTTCTGCAGCCTGTGTGAATTCATAAATCATGGTATTATAGGGCCAGTGCTCTTACTGCCAACATTTTCCCTAACTGCCAGCTTGTGGGTGCCAAGCACTCTCTTGCATTATAGGATTTAACACAGGACCTGACTTAATATAGAAATGTTTTCTTACCATGTCTCATCATTTCGTCTTTCTTCTGGATGCACCAACATTTTGTCCTGCTTTTTGTTTCTGTTGTAAATGTGAAAAGCTTGAAAAGGTTCGATAGCTGTCATTTCAATAGATAGAATAAATAGTTCCATTCAATTTATTTTAATTGAATAGATAGATCCATTCAATCTACAACACTGAAGGATCCAGATTAATCATCTCCCACAATTGATTGGAATAAATAGAGATAAATAAATAAAAACCAAATACAGATGTCAGTTCAAATTCTAAAGAGTACCTACTGTAACTACAGGTCCAAAAGCTAATACTAGAAGTTCCTTTTCCTTTACTAACTGAGTGATCCTTAGTTACTCAACCATATGACCTGAGTAACTTTTAGGTTTCTCATCTCTAAAATGGATATTTATTAATAAGAGCACCATTGCATCAAATTGCTGTGAGAATTAAAACAATTTATAAATAATACCTGGGCAGAGCCCGACTAATTATAAGCATTGAGGTTGGTAAGGTTTACAGGAGTCTGAGACAGATATTAACATGAAAGAAGATTATTGAAAAGTGATCTTGGGATCCTCGTCTATAACAAAAGCAAAGAAATAAGGTTGGGCAGAGTGAGAAGTTAGGATGAGAAGCGGTCGCAGCAAGGCTTCTGCCCACCCCTCCGAGAACCCTGGAGCTCAGAAGACCCTTCTGAATGGTCCTGAATTAGGGTGAAGGTCTTTCTTTTCAGTGAGGCAGCTTTCTTAAGCAGAAATAAATATCTAGAGAGGCCCACTCTATGCAGCTGTGAAAGTAACTTCTTCAGTCGTGAAGGTCAACCTGGAAGGCACAGTAAATTATTACTAAAACATTTAGTAATTATTGTGTATTAGTATGACTTTTATGGTTTTTTTTTTTTTTGGTTGTTAATCTTGACCATTTTCTTCCATTTTTCAATTCCTTACACAAATAATTAACCCTTAGGGAGCCCTAGGCAATAGTACAAACAGCAGGCCATGTACTATATGTTTATATAAGAGGTATAAAGTAAACTACTAAACAGTTAAATACATATATGTGCTGTGACTTATGAAAGTTACACCTTTATAATGACTTAGGAGGCTAAGTAGGAATTAAAGACTTTTAGTCCCCTTGGAAATCTGTTTTGGTACATGGTGGTGTGGGAAGTGTCAGTTCCCAGGTTCCAGACCATTACCTGGCCTTTTTCCCACCCCAATTCTGTGCTGTTGCTTCATCCTACACCACGAAGAGCTCACATGGATGTGTATGGAACCCAAACCTGCATTCCCAAGTACTGTCCATGACTCCCACAAACAGCTACCCCTTTGCTGTCCCTCAGGGAAGCTGTGCATACACTGATGATATCATTAGTCCTCAGAAGGGCAGACTTGAGCAGAAGGCATACAGAGGATCTCAAAGCAAGCTTGGGACCTTTAGGGAAAAGAATTAAGGTGATCCAGTTACCTGGAGCAAGATCCAGAAGGGGGACGGACCTTCAAATGGGCTTGTCTCCTTGGCTCTAGAGATACCTTATTCTTTTGGGAAAGGTACAGCTGGAGGTACACTGTAAAGTTCAGGTAAGATGGGCTAGTCTTGGTTAGCCCACAACTAAAGGGTTACCCAAATGTGGAAATGGTAGTGCTAAAACCAGTGAAGTCCTAGCCAAACTGGAATGAGTTAGTCATCCCTATAGGACCTGACGCCAGGTCCCTCTTACTCTGGTCTAAGGGTTTCATATATATATATACACACACATACATACATACACACACACACACACACACACACACACACACACACACACACATTATCTGTGCCCTCGTTTCCTGGCACATATCTCCTAAAACCATTAACATCTCCAAAGTGATGTATCTTTTTGTATACTAATGAGATGACTGGTGACTGGAAGCTCCCCCATAGTTTCAGGGTGACGGCTGATTTCCAGGAGAATCAACCATGTGATTAGAGAGTTGGAACATTTAGCCCCACCCTTGACCGCCAGGGAGGGTACAGGGGCTCAAGATTGAGTTGATTACCAATAACCAATGATTGAGTGAATCCTGACTGTGTAATGAAACTTCCATAAATATTCAAAAGGAGAGGATTTAGAGGGCTTCTTTGTTGGTGAACACATGGAGGTACTGACAAAGCAGCATGCCTGGAAAGAGCATGGAAACTCCACACCCCTTCCTGTATACCTTGCCTTTTGCATTTCTTCCATCTGGCTGTCCCTGATTGCATCTGTAAGTTTTTATAATAAATTGGTAATCTTGCAAGTAGATCATTTTTTGGAGTTCTGTGAGCTATTCAAACCAGTAATTGAACCTGAGTGGAGGTGGTGGGAACCTCAGATTTATACCCCAGGTGAGAACTGAACTTGCAATTGGCATCTGTAATTGGGTCAGTCTTCTGGGACTGAGGTCTTAGCTGATAGTGTGAAATCTGACATTATCTCCAGGTAGCTACAGCTGAGCTAAATTGTAGGGCACCCAGTTGGTGTCTGCAGAGAATTTGAGAATTACTTGGTATGGGAAAAACCTACAAATCTGGTGTCAGAAGTGAAGTATTGAGAGTGACATCAACATAAAAGGAAAAACAGCTTTTCTCCTTTCATATCCTTACACATCTCTATTTCTTCTTGTCCAGGATATATGCACATGATCTTCCTTCTGTAGAAGGCTGAGGCCTCCCTCTACCCTTTCTCTGTATCTAGTTAAGTCTTTCACACTCTTCAGATCTCAGCTCGCTTGTCTTTTCTTCAGGGAAGACTTGCCAGATCTTCTTAAAAGGGTGATTTAATTTAGTCTGATGTTCTTACAGCAATATGTGCCACCCCATCTATAGCTCTCATCACGGCAGCAAATTTACATGCATTTCCTACAGCAGATAAGCATTTGTCTGTCCTTAGTATTCCACACATCTTGCTACACCAGCTACTTTGTTGAGCACAGTTGCTCATTCTCAAGTGCTCAGCAGCAGGCAGATTCTTCTTTTAGAGCAGAGTCTTAGTATGGAATGTAGGCTATCATAGAAAGGGCCATAATTTCTTCTGGGGGCTCTGACTGGATTGCTCATTAAATGCTTGGAGAGAGAAAGACTTTCAGAGAAGTTATCCTTTCACTGTGTGAGTGAATGGAGTTTGAACAATTTCCTGGGGTACAACGCATTATGCCTTCTCGATTTTGTGGCAAATTCTTCTTAGGCATGTGGGGTGTCAACCCCAATTAATTAATTAATTAGTTGGCAAACTCTGATTGAACCTGCATAGCACCCTGCCTCTCCAAATAAACACTATCATTTAAGTTAGCAAATAGAGCTGTAATGAGAATAAAATGAAGTAATGAGCCAAATGCCCCTCATTTGGGATCGTGTGTTCAGGGAAGGCATCTCCAAGGAGGTAACATTGGTTCTGACACCTGTGAAGACAGACGAAATGAGCCATTCAGCTGTCAGGGAGAAGGGTACCTCAAGCAGAAAACACAGCAATGGTAAAGGCTGTGAGACAGGAATGATCTTGCAAGCGAAAGAATAGTGCAACTGGGAACCTTGCACAAAGAAAATAGCAAGGTTGATGGACAACCACATGGAGCCCAGAAAGTACAACACCTGTGATGCTATAGAGAGGAGCGGCAAGTGACTGCCCCCGTCCCCACTACATCTGAAGACATAGTATGTGAGGTCTCACACTATGGGACTTGACAATGGCATATTGACAGGATGAAAGAGGGCACCCAACTCAAGTGTCCAAGGAAAGACACCAGGTGATGGAGAGGACTATGAGATAAAGAAGGTCATAAAATGAGAAGAGAGGAGCCAGGAAATAGAAAATGCTCAATAAATGCTAGCTCTTATTGAAAGGACAGGCAGTCTGCCAAAATCTTTTAAATAATAGGTGACTCAACTATTTTCCTTGTATGTAATAATGGGGCCAATAATGCATTCTCTCTAATAGAGGAGTGAGTTTACACATTGATATGGTTTGGCTATGTCCCCACCCAAGTATCACCTTGAATTTTAATAATCCCCACATGTCAAGGGAAGGGCCAGGTGTAGATAATTAAATCTTGGGGCGGTTTCCCTATACTGTTCTTGTGGTAGTAAATAAGTGTCATGAGATTTGATGGTTTTAAAATGGGAGTTCTCCTGCACATGCTCTCTTAGCCTGCTGCCACTGAAGATATGACTTTGCTCCTCCTTTACCTTCTGCCATGATTGTGAGGCCTCCCTAGCCATGTGGAACTGTAGGTCAATTAAAACTCTTTCCTTTATAAATTACCCAGTACTGGGTATGTCTTTATGAGCAGCATGAAAATGGACTAATACACACATATTAAATAGTTTCTCCAGGTTTATGCAATTAGTAAATGTCTGAGGCAAGATACGCAATAAGTATTCCAAGTCCGGAGCCTCCAGATTCATAATCAATTATAGCATACAACCTGGCTTAATGAGGCACAGAGAGGGTGGTAGAAATGAATGCTGGCAAAGGCTGGAGGATGTCTGCAACATACCTTTTGTGAGAACATTTAAAAATATAATGCAGATGCTTCTCAACGAACAAAGAAGTTGTGTCCAGATAAACCCATCTACATTAGGCTGGGTTAAGCTACGTTTGCTAGTTTAGGTGTCTTAAATGCGTTTTTCACCATACTAGCAAACATCATAGCTTAACCTAGCCTACTAAAAACATGGTCAGAACATTTACAGTGGCCTACAGTTGAGTAACATAAAGTGGATTTTATAATAAAGTGTTGAATATCTTGTGTAATTTATTGAATAGTGAACATTGTGTTGGTACTCAAAGTGAGGTTGCTACTAAATGTGCGTCACTTTCAAATCATCATAAAACAGGAAAATAATATGTCAAACCATCCTAAGTCCAGAGACTGTCTGTACTAAATAATTTTATCATAAAAATGTTTTCTTAAAAATATAAAATAATCTTAATTTAAAACAAATTATTAGAGGGAGTTTTTATTAAATCCCAATACTTACAGATAAGTTTTGTGAACATTTTGATACATTATGGTCCACTGTCTTTCTGTGATATATTAACATGCATGTACATATTTTAATACCTGTATATCTAAAATAACATGTCTAAGTTTTACCATACTCCTCTGCTTAACATGATCCTATGGCATTAAATATGCTTTGACAATATTATTGTATTGTCTGCATAATACTTTACCTTAGATACCATAATTTATTGTATTCATCCCCTTTTTCAATCATTTAGTTTTTAGTTTGTTATTATTACAACCAATGCTTCAATGAATAGCCTTATGTGTCATTGAAAATATAGTCAAAGGTTTATTTATTTTCCCTACATTGTTAGAGCTGAAACCACTGTGAAATTATTTAACTATTGCTTCTCATGTAGACAGAATTAAGAATATCTGAAATGCAGTCTGGGGTTTTCTTTGGAAGCATGTAGACATTTATACATCTTATAATATACACATTTAATTTTTAACGGGAATATAATATACTCATTTGCTTATTTTCTTGTTGTTTTCTTTTGTACACTATTTATCTCCCATGCCTAGATCAGTGCCTAGCTTGTGATAAGAGCTCAGTAATTATTTGCTCATTGAGATTTTGAATGCAATTCCTGGTCAAAGTATATAAATAAGTTTAAGAGAACAAGTCTTAAAAGGGATCAGAATAGTGCAAACGTCTGGACTTTCACAAGGTAGAAACTAGTCCAGCTTTAGCCTTTATGCTTTGGCAAAAAAGGAGGCCACGTGTACACGCACTGTAAAACAGAAAACATCCCTAATTGCCTTGTGTTCAGACAGTCCTGGGGTGCACTCATTTCTTGATATTCACCAGAACACCAATCTTCACTTAACACAGTTAATGATATAATTTTTATTTTTAAAAGGGAGTGCTGATGTTACTACCAGCTTCAGAAGATGTTTCAAATCTGGTTGTGGAGTCATTCTATTTCCAATTAAGCAGTGGGGGGATTCAATTACAAGCTGTGGGAAGCGAAGAGTTTGTGTCAATAAACCAGCAGTAGTATTAAGGGTGGTTGTCTGGTTTGCAAACATTAACAGCTTGAATCCTAAAGGCGTATGCTTGTGAAATTATCTAACTATTGCTTCTCATGGAGACAGGATTAAGGATACCTGAAATCTAGCCTGGGGTTTCCTTTGGAAGCATTTCTCTCCTTGAACTCACAGGGAATTTGGGCATTAAAGTAGCGTATTAAAAGACTCATTGGGAGCTTGTTAACAAGGTTAAAGCCAGTTAGAAAAAAAATGTGTCAGAAAAGTATTCAGAAGAAGGCAAAATAATTTGTTGCAAGATCTGGTTAGAAATGAAAAGTGTAAGATTCACTTAAAAATTATAGTTTTGAGAGGTGATAGGGCTTTTGGAAAAAATATAAACACACACACTCACAAACACGCACACAGCACACAAAACAGGAAACTGAAGTCTCAACAGGTGAAAGCGATACCCAAGGACTGTCAACTAACTACCCAAGGACTGTCAACTAACATAGTAGACATTTCATATCTGAAATGTCTACTATGTGTCGGGTGCTCTGCTAAGAGTCAAATATATAAATGGAATAATAAGTGTTAGTATCTTTCCTTAAAAAATTTATAGCCCAGCTACAATTTATTGTGTTTTTCTTTGGTTTTATTGACTAACCTAAACTGTGCTGAGCCCCTTGCCAAACAAGTTAATCTTCCAAATATTTTTAAATTGTTCATTGTCAGCTTTTCTGTTACCTCCTCTTACTGTCTTTCCTACTTGGCAACACAATTTTAATTTTTCTATCATTGGCTTTGAAAAAAACTTTGATAAGAGGACTGGTTCAGAGTATTTAGCCTTCATGTCATCCCCTTTCGAAAGAGAATTTCCCAGTTAGACTGCAAAATTTAATTCCTTGCCTGCATGTTTTCCAAAACAAGGACTATTTCCATTTACTTTCCTATGAAGCTGAATATAATTCCAGTTTCTCACAATTTGCTACTCACTGTTCTCCTGGGGAAATGAATGATTCATCTGACTTGTGTCTTTGGGAGAGGGAATCAAGCATGTCCGACTCAGATATTTTCTCTTCTTCTACTCTGTTCATATTTGGGGTGAGCCGGGCATATGGTCAGAGCAGACTGTTATCGTCTGGCTTCAAGTTTGGATTCAGGAGTAAAATGGTAGCATGCCCATTTGGTCACAGACTTAAAAACACACTTCTAATTTCCTTTTTTGGAAGCAAAATTTAGGTTTTGACTTCCATTATTCTAACTATTGGTCTCTCAATTGAGTCCAGACTTAAAGAGAGGGAGAAAGAGGATTTTATTGATCAGGGTAAGGGTCCTGAACCCACAATACATATATATGGCTTATGAGCAACTGTAAAGAAGCTAAATTTTACCTAATACAACTGTTTTTCAGGCAGAAATAATTATCTTCACTAAATGGCCTCAAAAGACAGTGTTTTCCTAGTAAGACAAGAGATTAAAGGAATGAGTAGATTCTTGGTTCTCTTTCTTTCTCTCCCTTCTTTCTTTCCCTCCCTCCCTTCCTTCCTTCCTTCCTTCCTTCCTT
>NW_016821003.1:931667-934502 GCF_001698545.2 Rhinopithecus bieti
CTGTTCAGTTTACTTCTTACATAAGGAAATATGTTTCATAGCTTATTCAGGAAGTAATTGGATTTTAAAAACCCTAAAATTAATTATAATATAAAATTATTGCATTTTCCTTAAACAAAATAGAGTAGTAAAATTTTGAGTGTCTTAACTAAAGCGATCTTTTTTTCCATATAAACTTCCATTTCAAAGAAGTTCAGATTTTAATAGTTCTTAAAAGTCTCTTTTTTAAAGAACCCTAAACTTTACTATTATAGTTAAAATTGGATTATAAAATCAATCTAATATAAATTGAATCATTAATTAAGTCAATTTTAAAAGAAATAATTTAATTTCATTAAGGAATTGTTACACTGATACTACAAAGTGAATGGATTCCTGTAATTAAAAGCATTGAATTCCATATGACCATTTATCTTTTCTCCTCTTTTAGCCATTTTGGTGAATTTCTAAAACAGAATTTAATTAAATGCTGAAACAAAGACATAATTCAAAATTAAAATTCTATGGAAGAACTCACTTGCAAATCGTCAAAAGAGTTTTCCTTCAACATTTCAAGGGACCATAGCAAAGTGAAATATATGTAAAGTTATTAGAATATATATAACAGAATCACAGCTATTAAAGTGTCATTCATTATCCATGTCATCTTCCACCAAGTAAAGAAACATTTTTTAAATGTCCTAAATGAACATTTATTAGGTGATTGACATTTTCCTGGAGTTCAGACCCAGATTCAAAGGTATGTTTTCCAACATTAGATTTGGTGTTATACAAATCTTACTGAAAATAAACTGGAGTTTTGTAAGATTATAATTTTGAGGAAAGAGTTGTTAGGGACAGACAGACTTGACCTTGCCCTTCATCAGTGGTAGTGAGCTTTGTCAAATCATTAACCTCACTGAGGCTCAGCTTCTGCATTTATAAATGAGGTAACATGTCTCACATTGAGTTATTACAAGGATTACATGTAAGATCACTTGTCAACTCTCCACTGCAGGCCCTGGGACATGGAGATAATCAGTGAATATTTATGCTTTCCCCATTTTGCCTTATAAGACTACAGAACTGTAGCAGAAAAGGAGAATTGGACCTCTGTTATATGGTGTATGCTAATGGGAGAGACATTTTTTTCTATCTTTGCTTCAAACTTGTGCACTGTGATTGCCATTATGTAATTTAAGTGGACATCTTTTAGATAAAATAAGCCTATAATAAAATGGCTTTGATGGCAGATGTACAAACTATAAAAATGAATACACATATGCATGTGAAGTAATACTTTTATTATTCTACTGTTCTACAAATAAGTTGTGCCTTATGCTATTTTCCGAGCTTCTCATTGCCTTCATGGATATATTCATTTGAATGACTGTCATCAGAGATTTCATCCACAGACCTGCATTTTTAAAGAGAATTTGACTGGGTCTTCTGTTTTTTCTCTCTCTAATCATTTGGGCCACAGCAGCTAATTGCAGTGTCTAATTGTATCCTCAGTTGGCTGCTTGCACCCACAATTAACTAAATATAAGCACCAGCATCTTGGTACATTCAATTTTATGCCTCAACGGGAGCTGTGTGAGAGGGCAGTTGGCTATCTTCAGGAAGACAGCTTCTCAGACTTGGAAGTGTAGGTCTAATTTTAAAACTTCCAAGTATTTTCTAGTTGGCACAGTCCATAAACCTGGTGACTATCTTAGCTACACTTTCAAGAACATAAAATCCAGGTTAGTTGCAGACAGGCCACAGTTTAATAAAAATGTCAGTAGATTCATGAGCTCACATCTGATCACAACCATTCTTATACTATACTTGAGCAGCTCATGGAATAAATGTCCTGACAAGTACGTGTGCAATTATGGTGGACTGGGACAGAAGAACTGGAGCCTTCATGTATTTTGATCCCATGACAGGTACAATTGCCCTTCTTCAGCAATTTGAAAAGCCTCTTTGAGGAGTTAGTTGCAATGGTGCATTTGAAATGCAGACACTTCTCTAAAGCAGGTGCCTCAAAAACTGACTTGGAGTCAACTTAAATCCCACTCTGGACATCAGGCTGGAAACATCATGAGGATGGAAGCCCGTCACAGCCTAGGCCTGAACTTCCAAATTAGCTCACATCTTCAACAGATGTGCCAAAGATAATACTAGTTAATCCACCCCTTAAAGGAGAAATTAAAACTCAGTGTTTTGCAGTGGTTGTTCAGTAATCACTAGAATGTTGCTTTCAAAGCAAATCAAGAGTCTGTAGAAGTCTCTGTTTCTAGATAAGTAACAAAACAAAGGTTTCTCATACAAATATCCAGAAATAAACAGATTGGATAGCCAGAAAAAAAAGAAGAAAGAGTAATGTACATGGAATACATTTATAGCGTTTGTTTTCATCTCAGATTTTTAGTCTAAGCCTAGTCCTTTGCCACTATTTCCAACATAGTCATTGCTTAACAGTTTCAGCAATTCCCTTCACTGTCTCATGTCATGTGGGAATTCTGACTTGGAGGTGAACTAATCCCAGACTAAGATCAAGTCTGTGACTTCTCATTTCCAATGCAGATTAGTGTTTTCACAGTATAAGGCATGCTTGAACAATTAGGTTAATTTGAGCTGAACAGATCCTAAAATCCGTTCAGCTACATGAACCATATATTCAATATGATATTTCAGCTATTTATTCTTCTAGTGCATTGAGCTTTCATGACCACCTTGTTATAAACCAGTCTTTATATATGTCTCTCGATTATTTATCAATAAGATTTATCTCAATTATTTGTTGATGAGATTCTCTCTATATATAATAGCCATACATATGATAAATATATATATAATATATATATTTTA
>NW_016821003.1:935852-949382 GCF_001698545.2 Rhinopithecus bieti
TTTTTTTTTTTTTTTTTTTTGGCATAATTTAAAGTCCTTTAAATGCTTATTTTTAATTTTAATAATTTTGGAGGTGTTCACTTGTGCATTAAAATTCAGGAAGCTGGCTTAGCCCTCGGCTTACCTTCAGGGCAAAACTGTGTGCAAGACATGCTTCTATGAGATAATTTGTTTCCTAATTGGCATCCGTTTGCTGAAATACAATTAAAGTTATTGCTCTAATATTAACATCAACATCTTGATTGCTCTATAAAGCATGAATATTTATAAATTTTTTTCTTCCATGGAAGATATCTCTTAGGCATTTACTTTTTGGTACTGTCAGTTTCGTATTTATTAAGAAGTTTTCATAAGGGGGATATAAGAAGGGTCTGGGTCACTTACTGAGATTTAAAACACAGCAGAGTTAGGCCATTTAGACGCTAAAGAGCTGTGTAAAAGTGTCATTTCTAAGAAAATGTGTTTGGATTCTGGAGCTCAATTGACTTGAAAACCTGAGAACTAAATCATCTATGCTACCTACTTTTTACACTATTATGAGGATCATGTGAGCTAGATTAATTTAATGCCTCTAATTGGGAAAAAAACAAAAAACAAAAAACAGTACCTTGTATTTGCACAATGCTTTAAGATTTATAGTAGGCTTTGCATCTCTCAAGTGTGACTATTTGGAAGACATGATATTTCACTATTAAGGTTTTCTGGGGTTTTTTTGGAGACAGGATCTTGCTCTTGCCCAAGCTGGCGTGCAGTGGTGCAGTCACGGCTCACTGCAGCTTCACCTTTCCAGCTCAAGAGACCCTCCCACCTCAGCCTCCTGAGTAGCTGGAACTATAGGCATGTACCACCAAGCCCATAGCTGGAACTACAGGCAGGCATATACCATCAAGCCAGCTATTTTATTTATTTATTTATTTATTTATTTATTTATTTATTGTAAAGACAGTCTTCCTATGTTACTCAGGCTGGTCTTGAACTCCTGGGCTCAAGCAATCCTCCCACCTCAGCTTCCCAAAGCGCTGAGATTACAGTCATAAGCCATATGGCACCCAGACTCATTACCAAGTTCTTGGTGGCACCATTGCAGGTTTATTGTTGTTATTTTGTTTTGAGAATGAACTGAAAATTTTATCATTATAAGAATGTAAAGATATAATTCTAGATATATTCAGAATTAAATGATTATTGTTCATCAGTTATAATGTTTAGATTACTTTTTTTATCCATTAAGCTGTTAATATATCTTTCAAATTTGAAAAGTAATATAGGGTATCATACATGTTATACATATCAAGTTGTAAGAAAAGCAAGTCTTAAAAAATAAAAGCATCTTTTCATGTTGGAATACTCAATTTACCTCTTCAGATACAACTGTAATTAAGAGTTCCTTTGTTCTTCTTGTCCCTTTTTCTTCCTCTTCCTTTCCTAAGTTATTCTCTAAAATTACCAGTTGGACCAAGCAAGATAGGAATTTTAATGGGGTAAGAAGTTCTTCAAAGGTTCAGCACACTTGTCAGATCCAGAGCAAAATGAAGAAGGAATCTGTGCAAGGGGTAGGGGGGATGTTAAATATTTAAGTCCAAGTGGAAGAGTAGTAGGATGTCTACCTCGTAAAAGAAGAGTACAGGGAGGGTAGGAGCCCTGTGATGTGATGAGGGAGGGTATCCACCATTCACGTAAGTGACAGGGAGATCAAAGGAGAGACTGTGTACCTGCAGAGGATGGATCTCTAAGTCATATGTTAATTATAATGGGAGCCTGGTTTCTCACTGTTGGGTAGTGGTGTTTCACATGAGGAAACGGAGAACTCACTAAACTCTGGAATTAAATTAGATGAGATGAGGTAGTGACATGAACATACAGTTCTCAATATATGGACAGACTATATAAGATATAAATATAAATATGAGATTTGCATGTATGTGTATTAGTCAGGGTTCTCTAGAGGGACAGGATTAATGTTCTCTAGAGGGACAGGATAGATGTATATATAAAAGGGAGTTAATTAAGGAGTGTTGACTTACAGGATCACAAGGTGAAGTCCCACAATAGGCCGTCTTCAACCTGAGGAGCCAGGAAGCCAGTCCGAGTCCCAAAACCTCAAAAGCAGGGAAGCCAACAGTGCAGCCTTCAGTCTGTGGCCGAAGGCCTGAGAGCCACTGGCAAACCACTGGTGTAGGTCCAAGAATCCAAAAGCTAAAGAACTTGAAGTCCCGTGTTTGAGGGCAGGAAGCATCCAGCATGGAAGAAATATGGAGGCCAGAAGACTCAGGCAGTCCAGTCCTTGCACGTTCTTCTGCCTGCTTTTATTCTAGCCAGGCTGGCAGCTGATTAGATTGTTCCCACCCAGATTGAGGGTGGGTCTGCCGCTCCCAGTCCACTGACTCAAATGTTAATCCTCTTTGGCAACACCCTCACAGACACACCCAGGAACAATAGTTTGCATCCTTCAATCCAATCAAGTTGACACTCAATATTAGTCATCACAGTACGTGACTGTGTAAAGAAATATATTTTCAGCCCTTCCACTGAAAAAGCCTGCCACCTGTGATAGCCAATAGCCGAAAACACCCCTAGTGCCCAGAGTGTGGTTTCTAAATATTGCTTTTGACTAAATGGAATCAAGGGTCCTTGGAGAAATGGCTGATTCCAAGGTCGAAGCATAGAAAAGAAAGGCCAAAAAGTATGCCAGAAAATAAAAGTGATGACAGCATATAAAAATAACACGGATGCCAGCATAAAGGGACTCCCACTGGCCAAATCTGGATACATTTTAGCATCATATTAAATAATAAAAGTAGTAGATTAAAACCATGAAATAAAAAGAATTTATAAGGTCTTAGTGACAAAATACTTAAAGAAATTAATTGAAAGTTTAATGAGGAATGTAATATTTACATAATCTCATAATACCTCCTCACAAAAAGCACTTATTCTTTGTAATGGGAAAACCAACTATATAGTGGAGAAGTCTGAAAAAATCCCCTTAGCCAACTGATCAAAATCAGCATCAACCAGTCGTGGACTACATTGAAATTCAGTGCCACCTGAGAGGATGTAACGAGAATGTAGCATTACTACCGTAATATGGTGGCCAAAAATGCATCACCTAAATCTAATAATGAGGCAACATTAGACAAACTTAAATTGAGGGAAAGTCTAAACATAAGTAGCCTATTATCTCCCAAAGAATCGTGATTATGAAAGCCCAGAAAAGACTGTCTTGGATTAATGGAGACTAATAAGGGGATGGCAAATAAATGCAATGAAGGACTCCGGATTGAACACAATTGCTGTAAAGGTACTTATTGGTACAAATGGCAAACATTGAATAGGAAAGTGATGAAAACTGAAGTATCTAAAAATTAAATGATAATAAAAGAGAAGTTAATGTTCTGCTTTTTATGGCTTTATTATCTTATGGAGGAGAATGACATTATTGTTAGAAAATAATTTTGAGCCGGGTGCAGTGGCTCACGCCTGTAATCCCAGCACTTTGGGAGGCTGAAGCAGGTGAATCACGAGGTCAGGAGTTCAAGACCGGCCTGGCCAAGATGGAGAAATCCCATCTCTACTAAAAATACAGAAATTATGGGCGTGGTGACGGGTGCCTGCAATCCTAGCTACTCAGGAGGCCGAGGCAGAGAATTACTTGAACCCAGGAGGTGGAGGTTGCAGTGAGCCGAGATCGCACCATTGCACTCCTGCCTGAGCAACAGAGCGAGACTCTGTCTCGAAATAACAACAATAATAATAATTTTTCAAGGCTGGAGGCAATTTGCTCTCAGAGGATTCAAGATAAACTTACTAGTACTGTTTTGTAACTTTCTTCTGAGTTTCAAAATAAAAAGTAAGATAAAAAATTCTGATTTTTTTCTAGAAATACTATCTTCACATGAAAGTGGTTGTGAGTATACAAGTCCATGTTTGTATTTTCTCACACAAATGTGAGACTGTACATGCTATTCTTCACTTGGAATTTTTTCTCCTAGCTGTGATCTTGGCAACTGCTACATATGAATGTATGCACTAGGTATTCAAAATTACTCATTTTTTAAAAAACAGGAAATTACCTACTTTCTTTGAATCATAATTCTGCATAAAATTCTATGCAGAATATTTTGATCTTAAAAGAAAAATTTTACTACTTGTAGTTAGCACGTCTTTCTTGGGTTTAGATATATGCTGCTTTCTATGTGCAACTAGACTTGATTTAATTGAACTCATTTCAAATCACCTTTTTCTCAGACAAATTCAATTGGTGACTACAAGAATTTAAGATATCTTTATTTGTATCTCTCCGAGGACTATGATTGTTTGAATCCATTTCTTAAGCATCGTTCCTTAATGCATGAATACTTGGTACCTGTTTGGTCACAAAATGCTAGGTGTGGCTTGCTAAACTCAGACAATGGAGTGACTACTCTCAGGAAAATTACAACTGTAGTGAGAGTTAATATTAGCTCCTCCTTGAGTAATGGGTTCATTCTGGAAGTTAGAATCTAAGACTTTCAAAGGGAAGACATGGAACAGGAAAGATGGAAGACTTGATGGTACCTAGCTGATATTCTCAGATCTTACTCTTTCATTGATTTCTGTTTATCTCCCACTGGCCAGAATATGCCTATCAGGGCCGGTGCGTTGTTTCAGTACCATGGAGAGCTACCTCGCCTACGGCCAGAGGTACCAGAGAATGAACACGATTCTGGAGCAATCCTTACTTAACCTGTGACAGCTAGCAGTTGATATACAAATACCCCGGTTCTCTCACTAATGGGAGGCATGTGAAGTCTGAGTTTTACACGGTTTCTCAGACATTCCTTCTGAGATTAGGCTCCAGATGCCCACTGTGTTCCATCCTTGTCTGTCTTTTCCATTTCCTGGCAATGCTTTCTGCACTTGCCAAACAAACTACTTGCACTCAAATCCTAGTCTTAGGGTCTACTTCTGCAGGACTGCTAGGTAGAGTTTTTGGTAGTGGTAGTGCTGATAGCTAGAAAAGAGCCTTGGGAGAAAGATCTCATTTAGGCATCTGAGTGTAGCTCATCATAACATCAGATTGCTTAGAATTATACAGTGATAGAATTCCAGGGCCAAATATACTAAGTTCATATAATGACCACAACAGTTACTTAAAATTTGAAAATCCACAATCTGCCCACTTCCACGTCTGCAATCATTAGGAGGAACTCAGGCCCTGTTGAGGCACACATTTCTACTTGCTAGAAAATTCTTTTTATTGAGAGACAGAAGAAGTTCCACAATTTTTCATCAGGGACGCCAGATAATTTCAATTCCTCTTCCAACCTCAAACCTTTCAATATTTGAAGACTCAACCATTGTGCCTGCTTTGAGACTTTTCCAGGTGATATTTGTTTGTTTTTTGTTTTTTATATGGAGTCTCATTCTGTCACCCAGGCCAGAGTGCAGTAGAATGATCTTGGCTCACTGCAACCTCCACCTCCCAGCTTCAAGCAAGTCTCCTGCCTCAGCCTCCTGAGTAGCTGGAACTATAGCTGCACACCGCTGCACCTGGCTTTTTCATTTTTAGTAGAGACAGGATCTCACCATGTTGGCCAGGCTGGTCTTGAACTCTTGGCCTCAGGTGATCCACCCATCTCGGACTCCCAAAGTGCTGGGATTGCAGACGTGAGCCACCACGCCCAGTCCAGGTGTAATATTTTTAATTTCTTCAATTTTTCCTCATGAAAATATTGTAAAGACACTTCTGGATCTTAATGTCTCTCTGTTGGACATGACAACAGTGGGGCAAAGTTGTTCTGTAGTTCTCAGAGTATTTGATACATAGTCCAAGGGAGATACTGATTGTTTAAGAGTAGAGTTAGGCTTCTCACTTCTCTTCTGTATGTCGTACAACTAGAAGTTAACCCAAAAATAATATTGGCTTTTTATGCCACTGTTTAATCTGAGCGCAATTTTACCAAGTCTTCATCTAACTCCATTGATCTTACTATTCAAATGCCCTCTCAGATGCCAGCTCATGAACAATCACCTATAAGTGACCTGCCATCATCCTCTGCAGGTAATAGGTGACTCTAACAGAAATTCTATATTATCCCTTGAAAAAAATAAAATGAAATGAAATTTTCCTTGTCTAACCAGCTTTGGAGACCTATGACTTCTCTAATCCTACTGACCACAGCAAAGACAAATGAGCAAAGGGGACCATATAGCAGTGCACAATGGAAGTCAGTTTACTCATAGTAAAGTAGAGAGAGCACCCAGAGAAATGAAGTCTCGCTCAAGGCAGCAAAGACTGTTGCAGGATTCTTTTTCTCCTTTCTAAGTAGAGCAGAAGAACAGTGCCATCTGCATAGGCTCAGAAGTACCTGTGGACAGCAATATCATAACATATTATTTAAAGTGAGAAAAGATCCTTACAAAAGCCTCAGGACATCAGCAACACTTTCTAGGCTAGAGATTTGAGGTTGACTCTTAGAAACAGTGCCAGTGAGGATGGCATCTGAGTGATGCAAGAGCAGGGAGAGGCAGAGCACCAGACAGACGAGGAAAGGTTACTGGGGTAGCACCAGTGGGATGTGTTCTACTGAGCCTGTGTGCTTTAATGAAGTTTTAAGGAGAGGAAAAAAATGGACAGATGAAGTTTCATGTTGTGACTTTAATTACTGTAAGAGAAGGAAAGACAAGAGCCCTACTTGTACTTGTCTTTAGAATACATAAAATTGATTGCATGTTTAAAATGTTTTCTAAAACCATGTTAGTCTTAGAGGAAGGATCTCCTTTTTTCTTCCCTTGCAGCCAGAGTATCCAGAAGGAAAACAAAACAAAACAACAACAAAACAAAACACAATGGTCTAGTCTTGGATAACTTGTCCGGGATTGTTTTCAGCTTAACATCATTGCCTCCCTCTTCTACTACATCTCCATTGCATGTGGGGACATTGGGTCTCTCATAGCATATCATGTTCAGTTCTTGACACAGCATCTGAACAACATCATTGATAAAGGAAGCCAATAGTTCTGTAGAGAGAGATGAGAATCATGGCATGACTCCATACAATGTCTGATTGAGAAAAATGGAAGGCATTCTATTCTTTAATTACATGCTTCACACTTATCTGTACAGTAAAATAGAAAATATTTTAAAATAATTAACAGAGTACATTTGTCTGCCCCTCATGTCTACAGCATTATTGAGTGTGGGGACTGTTACCATCTTCAGTGGAAAGACTCTTACCTTCCTTACATATAATAGGGGCTCTGTAAATTTTGGCTAAAATTTTCCTTATTTTCACAGAAAATGGAAGTCCCGTGAAGGTTACTCAACTACTTACACTGATATTTTCTTTCTTTCTCTCTCTCTCTCCTTCCTTCCTTCCTTCCTTCCTTCCTTCCTTCCTTCCTTCCTTCCTTCCTTCAGATGGAGTCTCACTCTGTCCTCCAGGCTGGAGTGCAGTGGCTCAATCTCGGCTCACTGCAAGCTCCACCTCCTGGGTTCACACCATTCTCCTGCCTCAGCCTCCCGAGTAGCTGGGACTACAGGTGCCAGCCACCATGCCTGGCTAATTTTTTGTGTTTTTTTTAGTAGAGCCGGGATTTCACCATATTAGCCAGAATGGTCTCAGTCTCCTAACCTCATGATCTGCCTGTCTCAGCCTCCCAAAGTGCTGGGATTACAGGCGTGAGCCACCGCTCCCGGCCTACACTGATATTTTCTAAAATCATTGATCCTAGCACTAATTTCACTGTTTTGGGATTCTTCTTTTACTTATTGGTCTCCCCCACAATAAGATTATGAGAGTCTTTGAAGGTTATGTGTCATACCTGAACTGCTAACACATTATATTACCTGGCCCATAGCAGCCCCTCAATAAGGGTTGAATAAATGAATGAATGAATGAATGAATGAGGACCCTTTAATATTTGACTAGAGTCATCAGATGAGTACACTTGGATGTTACATTTTCAATTTATTCTTATTGGACTGTTCAGGTTAGGTGCTGTAAGGCTACCAGATAAAAGACTACTTCATCTTCTACTTATATATTTTTTCCTTTTTTTCATCTCTGTCGTACAAGAAATGACTCTTTGCTACTCATAATTCCTACTTTTCTTTTACCAAAAAGGAAGTTTGTATGAGAGACATGGCAAAGTCACATATACTATACCAAAGAGATTTCTGGGCCCAATAAAATTTTAGCTGGTCTCCAGATTTTGGAAATTATGAGGTATATGAATGAATTACATCTTTGATGCACTAATTCATTTCACCATTGCCTTTTTTAGTTGAACCAGTTTCTCCTCTCCTAGCATTCAACTCTTCAACTTATTTTTCTTGAGAATTAAGACCTTACTTTCTCGGTGTAATTATATTTGTCAGACTCATCTGTCAGTCATTCCAAAGAATGTTTCAAAGATCCCATTGTTAGTTGCTAAAGTAGTCCCCAGAAATATGTGGGATGGCAGCTACAGAACTCGTTTGAAATAGTTGCTAATTATATTCTTTATTTTTCAGTAGCCTCCAATTACATGTGAATTCCAGGCCTTTACCTACATTTGTGACAATTATGCTTGTGGATATGACATTACCACTGTGTTAAATCTAAATCTCATAACTACTACTGTCCTGCACAATTAGAGGAGTTCCTGTTTGATTTGGTTTCACTAAATGACCATAAAACAGCCAGGTGTGGTGGCATGTGCCTGTAGTTCCAGCTACTTGGGAGACTAAGAAGGGAGTATCACTTGAGCCCAGGAGGTCGAGGCTGCAGTGAACTGTAATCGCACCACTGCACTCCAGCCTGAGCAACAGGGCAGAACTCTGTTTCTAAAAAACGTAAAAATAAAAAACAACCATAAGAAATGTCAGCTGAATCATCTGTCCCACTCCTCATGCTTTGCTCATTTACTGTTATGCAACTATCATGTGCTAGACATGTTCACACATAGTTTTGGGAACATTAAAGGATTCAGTCAAAACTAGAAAGCCAATATGCAGCGAATCATATTTTGTATAGAGATTTGTGTAATATCAAAACTTGTGTTTAAACCATACTGACTTTGGGTATATGTGTAATATTATGTTTAAGCAGGTATTGTATTTAATTTTTATTGTGTTTTATTTTAAGTTGCAGGATACATTTGCAGAATGTGCAGGTTTGTTACATAGGTAAACGTGTGCCATGGTGGTTTGCGGCACCTATCAACTCATCACCTAGGTATTAAGTCCAGCATGCATTAGCTATTTGTCCTGATGCCCTCCCTCCCCCGACCCCACCAGAAATACCAGAAATGGTATTTGGTATCTGGTACACCACCTGTGTAAGATGGATAGATTGCAAAAATTTTCTCCCATTCTGTAGGTGGTCTGTTCACTTTGATGATAGTTTCTTTCACTGAGCATAAGCTCTTTAGTTAGATCTCAGTTATCAATTTTTGCTTTTGTTGCATTTGCTTTTGATGTTTTCATCATGAAATATTTGCCTATGCCTATGTCCTGAATGGTACTATCTGGATTTTCTTCTAGAGTTTTTATAGTTTTGGGTTTTACATTTAACTCTTTAATCCATCTTGAATTAACTTTTGTGTAAGATGTAAGGAAGTGGTCCAGCTTCAATTTTCTGCATATTCCTAGCCAGTTCTCCCAGCATCATTTATTAACAGGAAATCCTTTCCCTATTGCTTGTTTTTGTCAGGTTTTTCAAAGATCAGATGGTTGTAGATGTGTGGTCTTATTTCTAAATTCCGTATTCTGTTCCAATGGTCTGTGTGTCTGTTTTTGTACCAATACCATGCTGTTTTGGTTACTGTAGCCTTATAGTATAGTTTGGAGTCAGGTAGTGTGATGCCTCTACCTTTGTCCTTTTTGCTTAGGATTATATTTGCTATATGGGCTCTTTTGTGGTTCCATATGAATTTTAAAATAGTTTTTTTCTAATTCTGTGAAGAATGTCAATGGTAATTTAATGGAAATAGCATTGAATCTATAAATTACTTTGGGCAGTATGACCATTTTCACAATATTGATTCTTCCTATCCATGAGCATGACTTTTTTTTTTTTTCCATTTGTTTGTTTCCTCTCTGGTTTCCTTGAGCAGGGGTTTGCAGTTTTCTTTGAAGGGGTCCTTCACTTCTCTTGTTAGCTGTATTCCTATGTATTTTATTCTCTTTGTAGCAACTGTAAATCAGGGTTCATTCATGTTTTGCCTCTCTGCTTGTCTATTGTTGGTATATAGGACTGCTTGTGATTTTTTAAGCAGGCATTTTATTATCATGAATTGACACATGCTGTCACTAATAACATGTCTGTATCTGATAACTCTTTAGGGAATATGTGAAAGACAACACTGCGTAGGCATATAACAACTTCACATAAAAGTGATTTTCAGGTTTCTTTCTGAATTAAGTCTACACATATTTTAAACCAGCCCTGACAAACTCAGAGATGCTTCCCACATTGTATTCAGTTCCTAATAATCTTTTGATAATACTTCCTTGGACTAGAAAACAGGTTAAAAAGGCAAAGACAGTCAAATGATCAAGTGATCTTTTAGACATTTGACCTTATTATCTACCTCAATCTTAAATTATAATGAAAAAAAAATAAGCCCCAGAAATTTGCTGGAAGCTCATACAAGATTTTTCTCCACTGTGACCACATTTCACCAACATTTCAGTAGAAATGAGTGGGTCATTGAAAAATTGTAACCTTTGGGTCCATTTCACCATATCACCACCTGTGAATACCAGTCATGTTACAATAAAATTATAATCTTATAGACATTGCTTGCAAAAATATAGTGAAATAACCACTCATTTACAGAGCTACATTTAAAAAATTCATTTGGTAACCAACTTGGCAATATAAATAAGAGCTTAAAATATTAACAAATATTGACCTAATAAATATACTTATGTGAACATAAACCAAGAAAAGTATTCGAATACAGAAAGGGTATGGGAAAAGAGGAAGCAATTAAGTACAAGTTTTATTGCAGCATGTTTCCCTACAGTAAAAAATAGAAAAGAAAAAACATAAATGTCTTTAATTAGGAACTAGTTAAGTAGCCTATGGCATTTTTACTTGATAAAATATTACACAATCAGTAGAATATAATTTTGAAGATTTTATAATAACAGTACATGCTTACAGTACTATATTAAATAAATTTGCTTTGCTTTAATTGCACCTGCATTCATAATCCCTTTAAACCAAATCTTCCATGCCTTTGTTCCTGAGAAACACTTTGCAGGATTCGAACTCGTATTTGTAACCCCACTGCTCCCTCTGCAACATGTCTTCATTAAAATCTAACAGTTTCTCGTGCTCCTAGGAGAGAAGAGAATCTAAGTAGAGATGTAAAATTGATACAGGAGGGATGAGAAGCCTGCGGATGAGCAGTACAACTGTTCCAGTCTCGGATGAAATTCTCTATCATTTTTTTTTCCTCCTTTGCTTCCTGAAGATCCTTTAAAATCTTATTTCTCAGTGAGTAATTTTGTCTTTATGATACAAAAGGTAATTCCCATACCTAATATTGTTTCTAAGCACATGTGAGTACCCTGCTGAGTTATATATGAGTTTTTTTATGAATATGACACAAAATGAAAATTCTGTTTCTAGAATAGAAAAAATGTAAATTGACTTTCATGCTCAAGTGAGTTGTTTCAGGGATTGGGGAGGGGGTAGATTCAGTGTATCATCTTCTCTGTATTCGTGTGTAATTGATATAACTTTCAGCAATTGTTCTACATTTACAAACTTCATATTCAAAGAGTAAAGTCACAGATGTTATTGATTTTAAATAGATTTTAGGTTGCCCTCATCAAAAGTTGTCTTCTCTTGAGTAAAGGCATTAGCAGTCTCGTTAAAAAGGCTGTAAACTGCTGAGTATGACAAGTTTTAGTCTTTGTGTTGTTTGAGTTAGTTTCCTGGATATCCTGCATTCTGCCTGTTTCGTAGTGAGAAATGGGCAGCTGGCATTCTAACTGTCATTAGTCAGTCATATATTTTTTTCAGTGTTTAGGCAATTGCTATAAAGCTCCCTAGATGGATAAACAGCACTTCGATATGGCTTAAGGAACTGTTTTTAGTGACCCTAGCTGATCAATAACAAGAATGTCATTTCTGCCCATGAGGCAAACAATAAGTTGTGAATAGATAACACATTAAAGCTGAAATGTGAACTTTATAAAGACTGAGAAAAGATGGTAAAATGAAAATGTATACACGTTGGGAATATTACTAAATAAAAAATGTTTTGTTTGCATCCTAGGTATAGTGATGTCTCAAGTATTATGTAAAAATGTTTTACATGTAAAACCATCCCATTTAGCCATCTTTATATTCTGTTTGTAGTATAGACTCCAAATGTTGATTACTTAAGAAAAAGGCCAGATGTGGTGACTCACGCCTGTAATCCCACCATTTTGGGAGGCCGAGGTGGGAGGATCACTTGAGGTCAAGAGTTCAAGACCAGCCTGGCCAACATGGTGAAACCCCATCTCTACTAAAAAGGCTGAGGCAGGAGAATGGCATGAACCCGGGAGGCGGAGCTTGCAGTGAGCTGAGATCTGGCCACTGCACCCCAGTCTGGGCGACAGAGCGAGACTCCGTCTCAAAAAAAAAAAAAAAAAAAAAAAATACAACAATTGGCCAGATGTGGTGGCATGCATCTGTAATCCCAGCTACCGGGGAGGCTGAGGCAGGAGAATCACTTGAACCCAGGAGGCGGGGTTGCCATGAGCTGCTGCACACCAGCCTGGGGGACAGAGTGAGACCATCTCCAAAAAAGAAAAAGAAAAGGGCATTTAAGTCAGGCATGCTGGCACATGATTGTAGTCCCAGCACTTTGGGAGCCCAAAGCAGTGGATCACCTGAACTCAGCAGTTCCAGACTAGCCTGGGCAACATGGTGAAACCCTATTTCTACAAAAAAATACTAAAATTAGCTGGGCTGGTGGTGGGCGCCTGTGGGAGAATTGCTTAATCCTGGGAGGCGGAGGCTGCAGTGAGCCAAGATTGCACCACAGCTCGGCAGCATGGGTGACAAAGTGAGATCCTGTCTCAAAAAAAAAAAGAAAAGAAAAGAAAAGAAAAGAAAAAGACATTTAGCTAAAAGTGGTGTTATGGATTAAACATCAAGTCATATGACAGCAAAACCTTTCACTCTGTCATTACACAACAGTGATGCACCCTCAGGAAACACATGTACATGCATGCATGTGAGTGCACACACACACACATACAATGTATCTTTAATGAAAAATATCAATTAAGTTTGCCTTATATCTTGTATGTCCCTTGATCAAAGATACAGTATTATGATTTCTGATGTATCTGCTAAGCTTATTACCCTGCCAGGCCTATAGTCAGTGCTCAATTCATATCTTTTAAATGTGTGAGTGACTGTGTATGTGATCATGAATTTATAGTGAGAATATGTTAAATCCACTTTGGCTGTGTGTTGAGGAAATCCTTTATATACTTAGAATATATATACTTTATATACTTAGAATTTATATATATTCTATATATTTATTTGTATA
>NW_016821003.1:949752-967873 GCF_001698545.2 Rhinopithecus bieti
TATATATTTATATATATTCTACATATTTATATAATATATACATTTTACTTAGAATTTATATACTTAGAATAAATAATATATTTACCCAAATAATCTATAGTAACATGTGAATTACTCAATTTGATAATCACATACTTAAACAGAGGAGAATTTGGGGCATAAAGCTGCAATGTGTAATGAATATTTTTGTGGAAATATGATATTCTTACTTTCTGATAGCTCTGCTCCTTAGGAAGGGTATGGTGGCAGAGATGCCAGGACATAAATTGTTGTAGGCTGCTTTGTATTACCTTATTATGCAGGAACCATAAATATAGCTTCTGTGATGGAATTCTAAGTGCAGAATCCTGTTTGGAAGTGCCTTTAATGGTTGCCTTCTGAAGTTATTGGTCATTATTTGTAATATTTATCCATCCATAAAGGAAAATATACCACTTATAGAAAAAACACAGATCTTCATGTAAGAATTAAAATAATACAGATAAGAGACACTCCTGGTGGCACTGTTATAATAATTAAAACTTTCTGGTGATGCTGATTACAATACTCTTTATTATCTCAAGTAAGTACGCTAAGTGCCATAGTGGAGAACTGTAAAATGCTAGGGTTAGAAAACACTAGATGGTATCAGGCCAACCTCCTTATTTTAGGGATGGTCACAGAAGTGTCTGTCTGGAATCCTTATAGCATAGGTGATCCCTCAATGACATTAGGACTTGTATGACTTCAGAGTTTAAATGAAAGGTTCTGTATAGAAGTATAGCCACATAATGTGTCTATAGAAATGCAATCCAAGTAATACTATAACTTAATAACAAAATGTATTCCTAGGCAAATCTTGAGCCTCTGGTCCTAGAGAAATGGAAAACTTACCTAGTCTGTCTTTCTTACCAACTGGGCCACCTTTGTTCTTGTTTTTGTTTTGCCCTTGAATTGAATAATTTCACAAGCTTAAATTTATACTAGCATCAGTATTATTATCAGTGTTATCCTATGTACGTAAGACCTTTGTTGGCCTTACTTAGTACATAAATTGTTCGATTTATGTAACACCTTTGTTGGCCTTACTTAGTATATTTTTAAACTGAAAAGTTAATAATTGAATTAAATTTTGTGAAAACATCCTTAAAAGAAAACAACCTTTCATGATGGAGACAGAACAGCTCTATTGTATCCTAGTAATAGAAAGTCCTTGAGAATGTGGTACAATACTTTATTTTTCATGACAGTCTTAACACCCTTACTTGCCGAGACCTTTGTAGGGGAAAGAGAATAAAGAGAAGACTAAGGTGAGGTTGGCAGGGAATGCGCCCAGGGAGCATGAGTTAGAGACAGAAAGAATCACAAGTGGTAGAATGCTCTCCAACTGTGAATGGTCAGGATTATTGGGTTACAAATTTGCTGAAGGAAGCAGAGCCTCCCTCATTGATCAAAAAAGCAATTTGGTGTTTGCAATCTTGTGACTATCAGAAATGGGATTTAAAAAGTGATGAGTGTGTGCATTAGGTGGTCCAATTTGAAGTACATTTAACAAATTTCCTTAGAATTCTCTACCTTCCAAGAACAATGCTAATTGCTGAGCGGACGAAAATAAGGAAGATAGAAGTCAGGCTAACAAGCAATTTGTTTGGCAAAGTCACCAACGTATATGAGTATCTGAGATGTACACATTTTAAAAAAAGAACCCACGCTAAAAGCATGATTCACATCCCATCCCATGAAAGTCAAGGGGGAAGGAAAGCACTAACGCCTGAATTTTAAAGGAGAGGTTGAGTTCTATGTAGATAAGTAAGATGGGAGAGAATGTCCTTGAAATTATGGATATTACACAGCAAGATTGTCTTTCAGGTATCCAAGCAATTATTAAAGATAAAGAGAGATTATCAAAATGCCTACAATAATCCACATGTCACAAAGGTAGACCTTAAGTCCTTGACCTTCATTTACGGGCGTGGGTCTTCCCTTCTGTTTCTATCTTATCCTAAATGTCCACATTTTAAACCGTCATTTCCATCTTGCCAAGTTTACATTTTCCATGCCGATTTTAAGAGTTTAAGCATAAGACCTTCCAAAATAACTTTCAGCGCTGACAGATACTGGGTACCACATCTAGGGTATGCTTCTCCCACTGCAGTTACTATAGGTTTGTGAGTTTGATACAAGAATTTTGCAGAAAGTGGCAGTAAATGATCTTGAGAAATGAGTGGCTTATTGGAACTCCCGAAATATTCTACGGTGTGGGGGATGACCTTACTGACAAGATTTCTCGCAATCCAAGGAAGAGGCTACATTGTCAAGAATCTCAGAGGCCAAAAATCTTCCCTGGAAGACAAGGCCACATCAGACTGTGTGAGAAGCAGCTCTGGCTTCATTTGGGTGGGAAATGTATATTCTTGCCCCGCTTTGGACACTTAGTGAATGCTGTCAGCGCAACCCTCGCAACAGGAATTTGCTTTGTGTTTTAAATTAGGTTCCGATTGTGGACACATTCTACACTATCTCCTTCAGCAGCTGGCTCTGTCAGTCTAGGTAGCACCTAGAGGGAAATTCAGTCTCCTGTCTGAATGCCTTGCTTGCCTTCATTTTTTTGTATTACACTCCATCCTGCCTTTGTTCATTCCTACTTAACAAAACATCATTACTCTCTCTCTCTGTAACTCTTGCCTCATAGTCAGACTGTTCTTTAATACTGTTTCCCCAGCTATAGGCAATCTCAGACATTCCTAAACTGTCTGGGTTTTCTTGTAGCAGACCTGTTGCAGGTGTCCTCACTCTGTGTAATCTTGTCTAATTAAGCAGGAATTGGGCAACTACCAAATAGGTAACTAAATGCCTTCCATGTGAAGTCACTCCATGTTAGAAAACATATGTGGGCATTTTTATTGACTATTGACCTTCAAATGAAGGGAAATATTTTTACTTATAAGCTAGTGTATGTGGGTTTATACCCTGATTGGGGGTGGAGACGGGAATCCTCATCCTTTCAAGGAGACTTGTGTTGATTTTAAGTGATATTCACGACAGATTCAATGTCAATTAAGATCTGGGCCCTCATGATTTGTATTGGTTTTTCTCTTATTCTATGCAGCCACTCACCCACCACTCTTGGTCCTGTCTTTAGATGCTGTTATTTCCTGAAGGGAGACCATTTTGATCAGAAGATTTAAATGATTTACAATATTTCCAATCACTCTTCTCAAAACTACCACCAGAGGCTGGTTCTGCTTCCCTTTTCTAGTAGGATGTAGTGGTTACTACCCAGAAGAAATACAAAGCTCAGCCCATCAAGATTGAGGCAAGATGTATTCATGTGACAATCATGTAATGAGTGAAATCATGATTTTTAATGAAACTCTGCTGTCTGCTATACAGATTAGAGCATGTCATCCTCACGAACAAGCAGAAACATTTCTAGATTGATTGAGCAGTCTTTTCTGAAGCAGTATCTCCATTTATTTTGCAGAGGCCTTTAACCCCTAAGAATAGTAGCTGATTGTAATTGCATAAATGGCATAATATTTGAGAGACCTGTGGAGAACTTGTGGAGAACTGAAGCCTTTTTTGAGCAGAGCCTGCCATTGTACATAGTTCTTATTCATCATTCCTGATTTCATTAGTAAGGATATTTGTATGGAAATGGATTAAGGTTTATAGGTTTATTTTATTGTGCTGTAGATTGTGCTGTAATTATACCACTGATGGATTGTATTAAACTGCTTTGTGGGGCGCTTTCAAAACACGTCAGACTCCGGAAGTGGTACGGCCTATGAAATTTGCTTTTGTGTGTCCCACCTGGAGTTTTGGAGAGAGTCTGCCTCACTTAGCACACCCACACCTTCCAATGCATATAATTTTTCTCTTCATTTTTAGACTTGAAGAGAATTAACTTGGCTGAGGTAAATATACTTAAAAGACACTCCAAACCCATGTATATAAATTTTGATAAAAGCAAGCAAAACTGAATAAAAGCAGAAAGAGAATGAATAACATGTATATTTATTGTTATTGTATGATTTGTTTTTATTCTAACCTCTGACATTGTTAGATAAGGAATTTATTGTGAATGGTTGGATTACAGAGGTATGAAAATTTCGGTGTAGATTCTGTTTAATATCTTTCTGAGGTGGTCTGTGGTTTCCAAGGAACTGACAAAAGACATTTTGAAAAAGAATCTTTCATCAAGGAGCCATTTGACTAAACTTTATTTATGCCTCATCTATGCAGGCTTATCAGATTACACCTTCGGGATTTGAAACTTCAGAGTTCCCTCGCTGCTCTTACTTCTTCAGTTTAGAAAGGTGGCATAAAGGTTTTATCAGGCCACATAATTTTTAAGTCTAAAACCAGTTTCTAGACCTTGGCCTGTAGCCTGCCTATCTCCACCATCTCTTTACCTCCCCGATCATAATCTCAACCTTGCTCTCATTGGCCTATTACTATCCAGAAACACTGGTGTTCTTGTCATTGCTGTGATATACTCAGTTCATTTGTGCCACAGCAATTTACATTTCCTGAAATACCTACTTGGAATATTATTTCTCAACATCTTTATCCATCTTGCTTCCCTTTGTGGGAATGCTACCGACATGTGCAAATGTTACTGCCCTATAGATGCCCTTATAACCACCATATCCATAATCATGCCCCTCCAGCCCCTTTTGTATAATTCCCTGGTTTTTACCTCATAGAATTTACCTCTATATATAAAAGTTCCAGGAAGATGGAGACTTTTGCGTCATTCACTGGTGTTCATTAACTCCTAATGCAATGTCTTGTAGGCACTCAATAAGTATTTGATGAATTAATGACCAAATGAGTGAATGAAGAATGAAATTAAAGCTGGAATTCAAATTTTAAAACCTGAATAACGGTAAATAAAAAGGAAAGTCTAGGCAGATTTGAGAAAACAAAAAGATAAATATTAAATATGGGAGATCCTTGACTTCTCTTCTATGAATAGGTATCTCCAGAAGATATTCAGTGCTTCCTAGAAAAACAAACAAGTCATCAAACTGGCATGTGGGAATGAGGGGGAAAGTAAAGAAGAAGTGGAATCAATTAGAAGCTGCAGACTGTCCCTTTAGCAAATGACTGAATGCTAAATTTAATTGGATGTGCTCCACTAGAGAAAATAGTCTACTCATTAAAATATCAATACTTGAAGTTCCAAGCAATCTGGCATCTTTTTTGAATTACAATATGTGCAAAAGAAAGACTCCTACAATATTTTATCCCAAAAGTAGTTTTTACCCATAATTTATACTCGTTGTGCAATCTGTGGAGATAAGAATTTTCTAGATATTGATCATCTGGTTTTGAATCAATGTTACAAGCATATTCATATTTGTGAAACTGATAGATTGTTGTATCTTATTCCCTTTGAGCTTTAAATCAATCGTGAACAAATGTTTTCATATCCTTCATATTTTGAGTTGGAACTCAAAGTAAAAGCGGATTTGTGCAAAGGAAAGAACATATGAAGTTCAAAACCCTGGGTTCTTGTGCTTGGTTTAAACTTTAGTAGCATCTAAACTTTTGGTTAGTCCTTCAAACTCAATTTTCTTATTTACACAGCAGAGATTTTTACAAGTCTGTTGTGAAGACCAATGAGATAACATTTATGAATGAGTTTTATAAATTAAAAAGTATTAGGGCCGGGCGCGGTGACTCATGCCTGTCATCCCAGCACTTTGGGAGGCCGAGGCGGGCGAATTACGAGGTCAGGAGATCCAGACCATCATGGCTAACACGGTGAAACCCCATCTCTACTAAAAATACAAAAAATTACCCCGGCGTGGTGGTGGGCGCCTGTAGTCCCAGCTACTCGGGAGGCTGAGGCAGGAGAATGGCATGAACCTGGGAGACGGAGGTTGGAGTGAGCTAAGATGGCGCCACTGCACTCCAGCCTGGGCGACAGAGCGAGACTCTGTCTCAAAAAAAAAAAAAAAAGTATTAGGAATGTTCTAACAATAAATATTAATAAGTGCAGAAGTAACCATAGTATTTTTGATTTAAAAGATTTACATATCAGTTTGGAAGTAATATGTAAACGTTGTTCTAGGGTCATCAAAACTCTACAGCACGTTCCTAACTATTGCTCCCAACGTATGGATCTTGTTAGGTCTTGTTCCCCCTCAACATGTCAGGCTCATTCTCACCTTGAAGCTTCTCATTTGCTCTTCCTTCTTACTAAAAATATCTTTCTCCAGATGCCTGTATTCTTTGCCAGATATAGGATGCACTTCGGATAATTTGCTCTCAGAAAGACATTCTTTGGCAAGCCTATATGAAGAACCATCCCACCCTTATATACACCTTCACAAATAGATGACTGCTAGCAAATTTCACATTTCCAACTTGTATTGATTTAAAAGTCCTTTTCACTATCTGAAATCATCTTAATTATATGCGTACTGATTACTATTCGCTGTCATATCCCACTCTTTATAAAAGAATGTAAATTTCATGAGAGCTCTTATTGACCTCTAGATTAATAGTCTGAGGTTCATGTTTCAGAAAAAAAGAAAGACAGAAAAGAAGGAAAAAAGAAAGAAGAACGATGAAAAGAAGGAAGGAAAAATATTAAATTGGAAAATGTGAAGAATTTGTAACATTATTTGGTATATAATTAAGGCTTAACAAATGATAGCTGTAATAATTATGACTTTTTGTTCTTGATGTGAGCATTTTGTAGTTCATTCCTCAAAAGACAGGAACATAAATCTTAAGATTTGGCTTGAGCACCATTGTTTCTACTAAATTCCTAGGAACAGTTAATGTCATATTTAGCATTTTGCTCTTACCCAGTTACCAATGGAATAATCAGCAATGTCGGGAACAACACCATCAGGACCACATGTGGGAGTTTATAGGCTGAAATATAGGAAGAAAATTAAGTTTTAGAACCTAGAATTTGTGAAAATAAGGGTATAAAGTTTGACTTTGAAAATTTCAAAATGCATTTGTTTCCTTTAAGTATTTCATGGTTTGTGTATTACAAATATATGTTAAGATTATTGTGGTGTTTTGGTCTAGACAAGGATCTATTCATATTTAATTATAAGTTAGATTATTTCAGTTTTTGCATCCTTGAAGAAATTTCAAATTTCTTTGCCTTTGAGCCATTATATGAACTCAAATCCCCTAGTTGTCACTACATGTATTTAAAGAAGAAATTTCAAAAGTAGTCCTACTTGACGTAAATTTTCACCACTTACTGTGAGATAAGGCATGATAAGAATTTAACGGCAAAAAAATTTCAAAGGGTAATTGTAGAGAGACGATAATTGACATAAATAATTAGAATCCAGAGAGATCGTTTTAAAAATAATACTTATAATAATGAGTAATTAAAAATAATCCATCAATGTTAATATTTTTTTTTATTTTCTGTATGTCATCTTGAAAATTTAGAATATTGATCAGGGAGATGTGATAGCGATAGCAGTCAGTCTCCTCTTTCTTTTTTTTTTTTTTTTTTTTTTTTTTTTTTGAGACGGAGTCTCGCTCTGTCGCCCGGGCTGGAGTGCAGTGGCCGGATCTCAGCTCACTGCAAGCTCTGCCTCCCGGGTTGACGCCATTCTCCTGCCTCAGCCTCCCGAGTAGCTGGGACTACAGGCACCAGCCACCACGCCTGGCTAATGTTTTGTATTTTTAGTAGAGAGGGGGTTTCACTGTGTTAGGCAGGATGGTCTCGATCTTCTGACCTCGTAACCTGCCCGCCTCGGACTCCCAAAGTGCTGGGATTACAGGGGTGAGCCACTGCGCCTGGCCTCAAGACGTGTTTTAACAGATCATTTACAGAAAAGTAGCAATTTACAAATGAAATACTTATTGTAAGTATTAAAGGTTTAATTTGAAGGAAAACTATTCGTAGGAGAATCATCTTGAATCATTATCCTGTAGTGCTAAGTGTACTGTGCTATATATACTTTTGAGCTAAGTAATAACCCAATTAATATTTGAAACCCCTGAAAACCTTTTCCAGTGACTGTATCAAGGAGTGGTTCACACAGGCAAGACTCCCGAGGAAGTAAAAAGAAAATATTATTTCATGATCTATTCTTAAGCTTCAGTTGCTTTGTATTCTACTGATTTGGTGTTTATAATTTAGTTTCTGTTTTGCCAATCACCTTCATAATTATTTCTCCCTTAATAGGCCCCCTTCTTTAATCCATTTCTCCATTTCAAAGACTACAGACTTCCAGGAAATCATTCTTGAATAAATCCTGCAGGAGATCCTTAAGCTACTCTTTCACTGGTTAATTTTCATTAAGAATCCTTTAAGGATTTGATTGAAAGAATCAGGTGTATTACCCCATATGACCTCATCAGTTGGGATTCAGTATTTGAATAATTTCATTTGACTTATAGGTAGAACTTCAGGTTATGATTTTGAGATTTTAGTGTTCTTTTTATTCTTTGTAGCCCCTGTTCAAGAGTTAAAAGATTAAGACATAACAGAGACAAAATCGAAATTTTCTAAATTTCCATTAGAAATAAGTAAGGACATTGAATTACATAAAGCTAGCCTAAGTGCTCATTGGAACCAAATCTAAGATAAAACTTATTCTTTTGAGCTCCAAAGAGCTTAGAGTACAGCAGGTTTCAGCTTTTCTGTATTTCCTGATTTGCATTTTTTGAAGCCATAAAATGTGTGTGTTCTTAGAACCCCTGTACAGAAACGATATCAATACTGTATTATTGCCTGCTATTTTTTGCACATAGTAAGCTAATAAAAGATTTGGGTAATGTATTTAAGTATAAATACTGTAGCTGTGTAAATTTACCTGATGAAACAACAATGAAACCCTTAGGAGGCATCAGTGATACACATTTATGCTAATGAAATATATTTGAATCAAGGATTTGTTTGTGCATGTACATGAACTCATTTGTATATGGATATATTTGCTTATAATTAAAAATGTTGAGAATTTTGAGCAATATTTAAGATGAATTCAAAATAGTCACTGCAAACAATGTAAGACAGGAGCAATCAAAATTAAAGCAGAATTTAACACAGGATTATCGGAGTGAGGAAGAGGTCATTTTGGACAATTTGGAAGGATACATCACCTGGGTAAAATTATGAGTCAATATTTTAATAATTGAAGATGATAAGGAAGAACAAATAACCAGGTGGAGGGAGTGGCATAAACAAAGGCGCAAGTTATGTAATGAATCCTCACCTGAAAATGCAAGAAGTGGAAGATGTGGGAACAACACCTCCTACCTGATGTCATGGGTTGAAACACTTTAACACCATTTCTACAGTCTATTATTTTAAGTGATTCCCTTTGTTTCTTTGCTTAGTTAATTAATTTCCAGTTTGTTATTACTCTTTTATATATTTAATGTTTGCTTACATTTGCCAGCTTTTTTTATTATTTCTTCTTGTGTCTCAGACCTCTTATCTGGAATCTTTCCTTCTGCTTGAAAAGCTAGTTTCCTTTAATGAAGTTCTGATGGTGAAGAATGCTTTGTTTTTGTTTATTTGGTATGTCTTTTTCTATCATCATTCCCTGACCTTTAGTCAGTGGAGCTTGTGTGTTTTTAGTTAATATAAGTATTGATTTATTTGGATATTGTGTGCTTACTAATTATCTTGTTTGTTCTAAGTTTCTCTTTCTCTCTCCCCATCTTTCCTCCCTCATCTGCTTTTAACTGTTTGAGAATGGCTTTAACCAGTTTTCTTCTTTACTGGTGTGGTAATGAGGTTCTCTAATTCTGAAATTTTATGGCTAAACTTTATGAATAACTATTAAATATGTGTCCTTAACTTATCGAATTCTAATGTCAGTCAAGGCCATTGTTTTCCTTTTGAATAGCACAAAAACTTCATAGAATTTAAATGTTTTACTCTCTTCCTAATCCTCCTAAATTATATAGTCTTGCATATGCATATTCTTATACATTTATATTTCAATTTTTTTTTTTTCTTGAGACAGAGTCTCACTCTGCCCAGGCTGGAATGCAATGGCATGATCTTGGCTCACTTGCAATCGCTGCCTCCCAGGTTCAAGCGATTCTCTTGCCTCAGCATCCTGAGTAGCTGGGATTACAGGCATATCCCACGATGCTGAACTAATTTTTGTATTTTTAGTGGAGACGGGATTTCACCATGTTGGACAGGCTGGTCTCGAACTCCTGATCTCAGGTGATCCACCTTCCTAGGCCTCCCTAAGTGCTGGGATTACAGACATGAGCCACTGCACTATATTTCAAAAAAAGTATATATTTTTTGCTGTATATACTCAATGTTTATTGTTATACACCTTCATTTTCTGATCTTCATTCTGTTCTTCAACTTTTTTTATCTGGAGTCATTTTCCGTCTGACTGAAGCATTTAGAATTACTTTTAATGCAGGTCTGAGGATGGAAAATACTTTTTTGTGTGTATGTCTGAAATGTCCTTATTTCCCCTTTATTATTGAAGAATATTTTTGCTGGTAATTAAATTCTAAGTAGGCACTTGCGTTTTGCTTTCTGTGATTTTTTTACATTGAAAATGTCATTCCACTTTCTCAGGCTTTCATTTTTCCTGTTGAGGGGTTAGATGTTAAACTTTTGTTCCTTTGAAAGTAGTGTTTCATTTTCTCTTGTTCCTTTTAAAATTTTCTTTTTTCTGCTTTTATTCTGGTTTATTATGATGTATCAAATTGTGGATTTATTTTGAGTTGTCCTTGTTGGAAAGTTCTGTGTTTCTTAAAACTGATAATCAATGACTTTTAGGTCTAGAAAATTGTCAGTTTTAAACTTTTCAATATTTTTTCTGACCTTATCTTTACCCACTCTTTTCCTTTTAGAAATTATTCAACTTCTTTTACTCTATTTTATATATCTCTTAACTTCTCCTTATGTTTGCTACGTCTTGTCTTTCTGAACTGAATACTTGGCTTACATATACTCCAGTTCACTAATTACCTTTTCTGCTTTGTTTAATTTACCATCAAACGTGTTCGTTGAGTTATTAAATTTGACTTTTCTCATTTCTAGAATTTTTATTTGCTATGGCACCTTATATTTTCCTCTCCCTGCTCATATGTTCAATTTTATTGCTTACGTACATAATTGGTAAGCTTTCTTTTGTTTTATAAGGTTGATCCAATGTTTTCAATATTTTAAATTTAGTGTATATCTTTTTCTGTTCTCTGTATTTTTCTCCTAGGCTCTCTCATATTGTCTTATTTCATTTTGTGGTGGTTATCTTTGTGTGCTGTTCCTTTTCTTTGAAATTTGTGCCAGTTTCTTAAGGCCTGGAATTAATATGCCTTTTTACGAAGAGATGAGTGTTTAATTTTGCTAGATGTCTGGGGAAACTGCCATTCTAGGACTACCTAAAATTAGTTTATGATTTGAGATTCTCTGGCCCACCTAGATTATATATAAACCAACAAAAAGTCAAACGCTGGCAAGAACTTCTCAAGAACATTTTGTCCTTTCTTCTCCTTTCTCATGCTAGCATCAGGACCAAATGTTATTCTCATTGCTTGTGATTTAGAGAGAAAGATAAGTCATATTTATATTTGCTCATTCCTGGAATTCCAACTTAATGTAAGGGAGGATATTCTATAAGACTCTCACCTTTGGTGAGGCTAGTCTTGGCTTTGGTATTTCTTACCCTGCAAGGATGGCACAACAAAGCCTGAGAGTATGATATTGGTTGATGCCAGTTGGTGTGCTCCAGTCCTTCACCTTAATTCATATCTTTTCAGATCTACAAATCTTTTAAAATGATGGCATTTGTTGTTTATTTACTTTTTAATTTTTATGTTATTTATTTATTTTTTGGCAGAGTCTCACTCTGTCGCCCAGGCTGGAATGCAGTCTCAGATCATGCAACCTCCACCTCCTGGGTTCAAGTGATCTTCCTGGCTCAGCCTCTAGAGTAGCTGGGACTACAGGCACTCGCCACCACCCTGGGCTAGTTTTGTATTTTAGTAAAACAGGGTTTCACCATGTTTCACCAGGCTGGTCTTGAACTCTTGGCCTCAGTGATCTGCCCATCTTGGCTTCCCAAAGTGTTGGGATTACAGGCGTGAGCCACTGCATCTGGCTGGGGTTTGTTAAATTCTAATACATTTCAACATCTGACTTTGGGGACTCAGTGGGAAAGGGTGGGAGGGGAATGAGGGATAAAAGACTACCTATTGGGCATAGTATACACTACTTGGGTGGTGGGTACACTACAATATCGGAAATCACCACTAAAGAACTTATTTATGTAACCAAAAACCACTTGTACCCCAAAAACTATTGAAATAAAATAAAATTAAAAAAATTCTAATACATTTCAGTAGAGAGATGATTAGGATAACCTCATTTATTATACTGTAGTTATCATTGGTGGCTTACTATTCCCTTTCTGATCATCATTTCTTTAATTATTTTCACATATCATCAAATTTTATGAATTTTCCTCTTCCCTGAAGTTCATGGGTTCTTTACAAAAACAAACTAATGAGATCTGTTGAATAACTTTGATTTTTTTTTCTTTTCATTTTGTCCTAGTTTTATCTCATTATTTCACTTCCTTTTTTTTTTTTTTTTTTGAGTTGGAGTTTTGCCCTTGTTACCCAGGCTGGAGTACAATGGGGAGATCACGGCTCACCACAACCTCCACTTCCCGGGTTCAAGCAATTCTCCTGCCTCAGCCTCTCGAGTAGCCAGGATTACACGCATGCACCACCATACCTGGCTAATTGTGTATTTTTAGTAGAGACTGGGTTTCTCCATGTTGGTCAGGCTGATCTCAAACTCCCCACCTCAGGTGATCTGCCCGCCTTGGCCTCCCAAAGTACTGGGATTATAGGCGTGAGCCACCATGCCCAGCCTCCCTTCCTCTCTTAACAATTAAATGGCATTAATTCTTAGAAGTTTAACAATTGCCATTTTCTACTATGTTATTTTTTCTCCGTGAGATGGGTTATATTTGTGCGATTCACTTTTTCTTTTTTACTCAGCAACAATTTGTAATTTGTGACATTTATATTTGTTTTGAAATACAAAAATTGGTATATGCTAATTGTGGAAAACCAGAGCAATATATAGGAAATAATCCATAATATTTTAACACAACTGCTGTTGATATTTTGTACTATATCTTTTCACCTTTAGTAGACTATTTATTACAGTGCTGTTAATCATAAGGTGATATTATTTTCTCTTTTTATTTGACATAAGTAAATGCTCATGCAGTAATGTTCTATCCCCTGGTTTGTTGATGATATTTAATAATTACTGTATAATATTGCATTACCTGGTAGGCTCAAGTTAAAGCTAATGTTTTGAAGATAGTTTATCTGGATTTGATAAGTAAATCATCACTTACATCCTGTATAATTGTGGGAAGATTTTTCAAACTGTTTGGAAGTCATTTCATTCATATATTAAATAAGGATATTAACAGTGATATTAGGCTGAGTGTGGTGGCTCATGCATGTGAATCCCAGCACTTTGGGAGGCTGAGGTGGCAGGGTCACTTGAACTTGGGAGTTTAAGACGAGCTTGGAAAACATAGTGAGACTAAGTCTCTACAAAAACTAAAAATAAAATACAGTCAGGTGTGGTGGTGTGTGCTTGCAATCTCAGCTACCTAGGAGGCTGAGGTGGAAGGATCACTTGAGCTCAGGAGGTTGAGGCTGTGTTGAGTCAAGATTGTGCCAGTGTACTCCAGCCTGAGTGATAGAGTGAGACTCTGTCTCAAAATAAAAATAATAAATAAAATAAAGACTGTAATCGCTGTCTTAACAGCAGTTACCAAAAAAAGCCTTTAAATCAGTAGCATTAGATAATACATGTAAAACACAGGGATGCATCTGTAACATACCTGGCACTCTGATATTTGCTATTTTTAATATTCAAAATTTTGAATGGGGGAGCGTGCTAATGCTCAGAGTTATTGGATTTGGGATGTTATATGCATTATTGTTTCCCAAATGTTTAAGTAGAAAACTTACAGCAAGAATAAGTTGCAGTTCTTCCCTTTCTGGAATCGTATGACTCATCAGATTAAGAAGTTAGACTGTGGGCATTTAGAACAGAATTATGTCGCTTGTGTGGGGAGAGTAGGGGAGTGTTTTCTTAGTGCAACATCATTTTATGTCTCACAGTTTTCCAACATGGTTTTAGCTGATCATCAGGAATTTTCTTTTCTTCCTATAATGTTGTACATGAGACCTATAAGGATACTTAATAACTATATCATCACTCATTCATAGCTCTCTCTTAATTAATTGAATTATTTTTCTCCATACATAGTGCATCTGAAACTATCTCAGCGTAGGCCGTGTGGACAGATTAGATTACTTCTGAAAACGCTTTTCTCACAAAGAGTAAGAATCTACTCTGTGGTATAATCAATGCTGATTTTTTTGTTTGCTGAAAGGCAAGTTGGGCAAGGAAGCCCCTCTCACTTGTATAGAGTGCTAGACAATCACAGCTAGAAAGCATCTTAGAAGTCATCTTATTTTTCTGCTGATGAAAGGGAGTTTCTGAGATTGTTTTCCCCATCACACCAGGTGATTGTACCTGGCTAGTCACCTCTATCATTGAAAAGGGCTGGTTACCTTTTATCTTGACAATTTTAGTTTAGTTCCTTCATGTGTCTTATTGGGTTGTCTCATCAGTGATTCAAAAGACTCCTGTAATCTCCCTGGATCTTCAATTCTGAATCATAATAGCTTTCCCACAGCACTGGCCCCTTTGAAGAATTGTTTAAGTTTTTCTAAATTCTTCCTAGATTTTCTACTACATTTACAGACACTCATTTCGATTTCCATTATTCATGAAGGCATACAAACAGTTGGAAAATCTCAAAATGTGAGCCCAATGATTTTTTTTCAATTCTTGAGCATATTTGGATTAAATCCACCTTGAAATGTCTTTTGGATATAAATTTCCACTAGTTGTCCTGCGAAAGCTTTTTTACTTTATTAACACACAGTCCACAGATGTGAAATCTGGCTGTACCATTTAGCAAGATTTTGGTAACTTGTAACAGAAGTTCACTACTCAAATTGAGTAAACAAAAGGGAAATATGTTACCTCACAAGTCAAGAAGTCCGATTGAAGCATGGCATATTAGGTAGGTAGAGATAAAGCTGTTAGAAAATAATATTCAAAATACAGTGGTTAAACAAAGTAAGAGCACTCCTTTTCAATGGGCCTTTGAGGGCAGGTAAGTGGCTCTGCTCTGGCTGGGTGCAGTGACTCACACCTGTAATCCCAGCACTTTGAGAGGCCGAGGCGGGCAGATCATGAGGTCAGGAGTTCGAGACAAGCCTGGCCAACATGGTGAAACCCCGTCTCTACTAAAAATACAAAAATTAGCTGGGCGTGGTGGCACGTGCCTGTAGTCCCAGCTACTCAGGAGGCTGAGGCAGGAGAATCACTTGAACCCAGGAGGTGGAGGTTGCAGTGAGCCAAGACCGCACCATTGCACTCCAGCCTGCCTGGGTGGACAGAGTCTGTCTCAAAAAAAAAAAAAAAAAAAAAGGTGGCTCTGCTCTATGAAGTCATTCCCCCCAAAATTCTTTCTGTTTACTCCAAGATCTTATGATGTTATCATCATTCCTTTGCTCATTTCTGGCTTACTAGATGTATATAATATATATATATATATATACTATATTCCAGCCCATAGGTGAAGGTATCAAGAAATACAAAACAGGCAATTTCCTTTTAAAGGAGAGGTAATATGAAAGCTGAAGATCGTGCCAGTTCTATTCACATTCTACTTCCAAGGACTCATTCTCAAGGCCATGTCTGGCTGAGAAAATGTTTGGCCTAATAAAACGGAAGTTAAATTTATTACTAAAAGGAAGAAGGGAGAGCGGATACTAAGGGGGGGGGGGAGAACTAGCAGCTTTCACTGTATATTGATGCAGCAGCTCATTTATGTCAACTTCCTTCCTTTGCTACTCTCTGCCATCAGTGATGTGTGATTTTTTTTCCCTTATGGAAGTTCTCCTCACTGCCTTAGGAAAGCCACCAATGATCCAAGCACTCAGTCTAGAAATGGGATATTCATGGGAAACAACGACTATTCTCTTTTGTGGAATTTTGTTTCAGAAATGATTTAACCGTATTAGAAGGCTCTCAGCAGACTTCCTCCCAGGGTTATATGCCTATTGATGGATACATAAAGAAAGGTTGAGCATTATTATTGCTTAGAACAGTCAGTATAAACTGCTAAGCTGGGCCTGGGCCATCGCCCCTGGGTTACAGAGATAAGGAGTCAATACTTAAACAAACCTAGAATTCTGTTTTCCAGAAAGAAGAGAAAGGATGGATAGAAGGCAATCAATGCTTACTGAACAAGTACAACTTCCTAAAGTTGTTTCAGGAATCTTATAATCACCTTTTCCCCCACAAATAAAGAAATGAAAGTCCAGAGAGTTTAAAGGACTAGCACAAGGTCATATAGCAAGCTAATGGTTGAACTGTATAATACCATTTTCTCAAAAGCCCCAAACAAACAAATGTACGTATAAGTAAACAATGCAATCTATGTTTCAACATATGCTTACGTTGATAAAACAACAGCTATGTAAGTTTGTACACATGAATGAACAGAATTCATTGTAACACTTTCTCAAAGGGGCCTTAAAAATAACAACTGTGTTCAAGTTGTAATTTTCCACTTCTGGTTTTGGAGAAAAACCAGTGATGTTCTCTGTGACTTCTATCAGGTATTGAAATCGTATGGTTGTTTAAATCAAGCAGTGGTGAGTCTGTAACTATTGTATACCATCTGTGTAGAGGGGAATGCAAGTGGGGAGAGAATATTAGGGGCAAGAATTCCACATAAGGAAAATAAAGTCATAAAGTTACAATGGATGCTGAAGAAAAATGAGAAATGAGTTGAAACATAATGGACTGTAGTACTGAAAATATTTTTGAGCGGGCAGGTTTACATTTCTGGTCAGCACAGTTTGTAAGGACAGACTAAGCATCAGAATGGATGTCACAGTGGAGGACTCTGAGCCACCAAGACAAAGGTCTAGAAACAAATATTGAGACAAGAGGGAAAGAAGAAAGGACACTGACCGCATGAAGTGGGCTGGAGAGTTGGAAAAGGATATACTTGAATCCTACTGGACTCATAGAAGCCTCTCTCAGATTGCCCTCTGACTGAAGTTCAATATTCTCTTTAAAGAGTGAGGGAAGTATTTAGGTGCTTTTTAGCAGAGATGAAAATGATATCATCAGGAAAAGATAAAGTGGACATGTGTGTGATGAATAAGAAGTAAAAAGAAGGAAGTCAATTAAAGCAGTTAAGAAACATTGCAGTCAACAAGGGTCAAATCTTTGTTTTGTTTTTAGTAGAGGGTTGAACTACTCTGACAGGCATAGTTGAAAGCAGAACACAAAGGTAAACATGTTTAAAAAGTGGTAGCAGCAGGTCACAATACATCTCCAGAGGTCCTCATTTGAAGTGATGTGTAAACATGCCTTAACTCTACAGAAGACAAAGCTCTTGCCACTTCCTCAGGTAGCAGCTCCCCCGTCTCTATCATGCAAATATTTTGTGACTGTAATGTGGAAATGTGCCCTCAGATAGAAGATTGTTTTGTTTCGTTTTGTTTTGTTATGAGATGGAGTTTTGCTCTTGTTGCCCAGGCTGGAACAACCTCTGCCTCCCAGGTTTAAGTGATTCTCCTCCCTCCCCCTCCCAAGTAGCTGGGATTACAGGTGCCTGCCATCATGCCCAGCTAATTTTTTGTATTTTCAGTAGAGACAGGGTTTCACCATGTTGGTCAGGCTGGTCTCAAACTCCTGATCTCAGGTGATCCACCCGCCTCGGTCTCCTGAAGTTCTGAGATTACAAGTGTGAGCCACCAGGACCGGCCAGATAGAAGATTTTAAGCAATAAAACACAGTAGGCTCGGCACAGTAGCTTACATTTGAAATCTCAGCATTTTGGGAGGCCAAAACAAATGGATTGCTTGAGCTTAGGAGTTTGAGACCAGCCTGGGCAGCAGAGTGAGACTCCCTTCTCTATATTAAAAAAATCAGTAAAAATATTTGTAAGAATCTGTAGTAAAATACCATGCATGTTTACTAAACATACATAATAGAGAGGAGAGAGATTGTGTGTGTGTGTGTGTGTGTGTG
>NW_016821003.1:970135-980359 GCF_001698545.2 Rhinopithecus bieti
TGTGAGAGAGAGAGAGAGAAAGAGAGAGAGAGAGAGATTATATGAGCTAGATGTAATGTATATACTTGGAATCAGTGGTTGTCAACTAAGGGCAGTTTTGTTCCCAGGAGTCACTGGGGAATGTCTGGAGACATTTTTGCTGTTCACAATTGGGGAGGTGCTACTAGCATATAGAAGATAGAGACAATTAAGACCCCCATCCAACTCACCAAAAAAGCACTATCTAGTTCTAGATGTCAGTAGTGCTGAGGCTAAAAAATCCTGCTTTAAATGAAAAGGTGCACTGGCTACTCAATCAACATTCTTGTTTGGCTTCAAACTGTGTATGCTGTTAGTTATATATTATGCTGATTTATAGATCCGTGTGCTAGGAGTGCCGGAGTTAGGTTATTTCCCCAGTGCGTGCTGTAAGTAAAGCATTGAAAATAAAAAGTGTCTAAGATATTAGAATAAGACGGCATTCTTCTCACTGTGAATGACTTTTTATTCTATTCCATTATTAAAATAGGTTCTTCTTCCCAGAGGCATAACATTACTTCAATGTGACATCTCATTTAAAATTGTCCTTGAGAACAGCTAATAGTAATATTGTACCTGGTGTCATAATTTGGCTCAAAAACTAAAAACTGGCCAAATTTGTTAGACGTTTTATATAAAATTGATTAATGTCTGAAAAAATCATAAATTAGAGTGACACCTTTCAAAAGGTATTTAAATCACACCACAATAAAAGTATGCCTTAAGTTCAATAGCAAATCTGATATTAATACAAACCTTGTCAACTATTCAGTAAGGAGGACTTTTTGTCAGATAAGATCATTAAATGCCTGGAAATGATTCTACAGCAAAAATAGAGGCTTTCCTAGTGCTACAATCATTAGAAAAGACTTTAGAAATTGCTTAGATTTTAGTGATGAAACAGTTCAGAAAAAGGAAGTCTAGGGCCTTGCATTTGATATTGGCAGTTTATTTGCAGACTAGAATCCAGCTATTCCAATGACCAGCCCAGTGCTCCTTCTAGGCCCTCTGCTCAGTTTAAGAGCATGCACCTTTCTAAGGGATTATTGAATGTAAGTTCTCCCCAGGGTATAATTTATAGTAACTGGAACTGAGAGACGCTCAAGAAGAAAAGAAAAAAAAAAAGAACTTTTGCAAAACCTGATAAATCTTAAGAACATTGCATGCTATAGCTCCTCCAGAGTATATCTGGTCCACATTTGCATATGAGAGGCATGTAAATTCATTGAAATGAAAAGTTTAGTTAACTAAAAAGACACTCAACTTTGTTTTTATTAACTCGAATATGAGATTCTAAGTTTAGGTTCCGGTTCATGTTCCATGGTCCAAACCTTCTTGCACAATATGCAGACCAGCCAGGCTCTGTCAGACTCCATGTCTTAAACCTGGTCCCTCTGAAGTGACTTTCCCTCTTTTTCTTCCTGTTGACAAGTGTCACGTCTTCTAAGAAGCTTTCCCCATCCCCTCCTGGCTTAAGTGTTCCTTCTCTACTTTTAAGTGTCCTCTGAAGCTATCTATTATAAAGCATATCACACTATAATTTATAGTTGTGTTTTCTCTCTCCCCCACTACAGACCACAGTCCTTGAATTGTCTTTCTTCCCAGCTTGCATCAGTTTCAGGAATAGAGTACGTGCTCACTATTTTTATTTTATTTTATTTTATTTATTTATTTATTTATTTATTTTTGAGACGGGGGATAATCTCACTCTGATCGCGCGCAGGCGTGCAGTGGCGCGCGCTCTCAGCTCCACTGCATCTGCCGCTCACGGTGTTCATGCCAGGTTCTCCCTGCCGGTCGCCCTCCGAGTCGCTGGGAATACAGCGCCGCCACCTCGCCCGCCTAATTTTATATTATATATACTTCTTTTAGTAGTAGACGGGGTTGCACCGTCTTAGCCAGGGATGGCGTCTCGATCTCTGACCGGGGGGTGGGTGAGTCGTGCCCGGTCGTCGCCTCCGCCAAGGAGGTGCTGGGGATTACAGGCTTGAGCCACCGCGCCCGGCCGAGTACGTGCTCACTAAATGCAATCCCAGTAAGTAAAATTCGTAGGTTTTCTTCAAGTATCTTTAGAAAAGAAAACCCAAGCCTTATTTGTGAATGTAATTTTTCCTCTTAGACAATATTTCATTTTCTGGCTGGGCACGATGGCTCTCGACTATAATCCCAGTACTTTGGGAGGTCGAGGTGGGCAAATCACTTGAGACCAGGAGTTTGAGACCAGGAGCCTGGACAACGTGGTGAAACCCTGTCTCTACTAAAAATACAAAAATTAGCCTGGTGTGGCAGCATACACCTGTAGTCCCAGCTACTTAGGAGGCTGAGGCATGAGAATCACCTGAACCTGGGAGGCGGAGGTTGCAGTGAGGCAAGATCGCGCCACTGCACTCCAGCCTGGGCAACAGAACGAGACTCTGTCTCAAAAAAGAAGAAAAAATGTTTCTGTTACTTTGATCTTTCTATTATTCTGTCGACAAAATATATGTTCAACTGATTGCACTAGAGTTGAAAATTTCTGATATCTTTCATATTATATACATTTATATATATTCATGTGTATATGTGTGAGTGTATATTAATTATATATTTTATGACTAATCTGTTTAACTGTTAAATATAACACAGAAATTAGAGGACTGGTTTGGTTCACTTTAATTTTACTAACCTCTTTCTTATACTCTTCAGGAAGTAATGATGTGTTTACATTTTTGTGAAATTTGTGGTTCTTTGAAAAGATAGGTGTTCCTAATCCATCTGCCTCTGTATGTGAGCCTATAGCCCCTATCACTCTAATCCCACAATGCTTTGACAAGCTTGCAATCTAAGGATCTGGGAGTGATAGAATGGATATTCTAAGCTATATAAACAGCAAAGAATAAAAGCAGCTTGGATGTGCTTTAAATGTGATAAATTTCAGTAGCAAGGTACAACATTTATTATTTTAGTGTTTTTTCAATTAGATTGAATTAAAACAGCTTTCTCTCTGAGGGATTTGTTCAGGTCTTCCTTGTTCCAATACATCAGTGGGTTGTCTTGGGTATTGTGATACTTTACGAGATAACTGTAACAGGAAGCATGAACCTCACTCCAGACTTGCCCACTGGACCAAAAACCCACCCCGACACCATAGTGTAGATAGCCAAAAAGAATAAATTGCCCCATCTTCAACCCGTTTTATAGCAATTACCTCTCACTTTTACTTAGCTTCCATTCTTTCTGTTGTTTTGATTTTACATGTTTCTGAACATATGGATTTATCACACATTTTAAACTGTGGCTTGCCCTTGAAATTAATAGCTGAGTCTGACTTCCTGATTTTGACCCGTGGCTCTCTCTCACGGACTCAGTTTGTTCCCAATCAGAATGCTTTGTGGAAAACATTTGTTTTATTGAGCCTTAGGCTATGGTTTCATTCCAGTTCCATGAAGTACAAGGAAATTTCAAAGACTCATCCAGTCAATCTATCACATTTCTCTGCGTATAGAGCTCCAGGACAACAACACATAGGTGAAAATCTGTTATATTTTTGAAGACCACTCTTCACCCTTTTAAGCAAAATAATTTGAGAACTTCCCATGGAAGCTTAGTTCAGTATTTGACTGTTTTCCCTGCTTCTGCAGACCTTTCCTCTCTAGTTTCAGTTATTTTTGCCACTAGTGGCTCCTTTTTGTCCTTTAAGGGACTGTGGGAGAAATGAAGTAGAAGAGAGTATCCTAAGGCAGTAGATCTTCAAGCTCGGCCCCTGGATCAGTGGCGCAACACTGCTTGGGAAATGCGATTTTGATTTCCCTTCAGAACCTACTAAATCTGAACTCTGGGGTTGGGGCCCAGCACTTTGAATTTGGAGAAAGCTCTCCAGGTGACTCTGTGGTACTTGATGACATTTTAGAAACCCTGGTGTCACAGTTGAGTACAGACTCTTCACGTAAACTCGCTGCTGTGGGCTGAATATTTGCATCCTCCCAAACTCACAAGTTCAAGTCTAATCGCCAGTGTGATGGTATTTGATGGAAGATTTTTGGAAGGTGATTAGACCGTGAGCATGGAGCCTTCAAGAATGGAATTAGCACCCTTATAAAACAAACCTCAGAAAGTTTATTCACTGTTTTCTACTATGTGAGAACACAAGGGAAAGGTGGCCACCTGCCGCCGGGAAGAGAGGCCCCACCAAGACCTGACCGAGCTGGCACTCATCTTGGAATTCCAGTCTCCAAATCTGTGAAGAATAAATTTTTGTTGTTTATAAGCCACCTCCTTTATGGTACTTTGTCCTGGGGATAATAATGTAATTGGCATAATTAGGTTAAGATGAATAAATAATTAATATAGGTAAAACCCTCAGAATGGTGCCTGCCACAGAGTAGGATGTCTGATTTTTATAATTATAGCACAGACCAAAAGAAAGCATTGACAATGCATTCCAAACATTGGCAAGGTCAATAAAATACCAGCATACATGAAATAGGTTCATGTGTTTACATTATTATAATAATTTTTTTTTTTGTAATTTTATTCTGTTCTGCCTTTGATATGATTCGTTTTTAGTTGTTAAGTTGAACTGCTCCTTGATTTTAAGGGTAAGTTAGGAGGAAGAACAAGTGTTTCTTTCCCCCCTTATTAAATAAGTCATAGTCAGACTTGGAAATGAAAAGCAAAAGTGCAGTAATTAATTGTTGTGTGTTACAAAATAAAAAAATCTTCTGTTTGGAAGAGGCTCAGAGATCAGATGTTGCAGCAACCTAACAAACACAGAACTTTACTCAAAAGTACCACGGATAAGGCTTTGCTATCCAAAACATGTTTGGTGAGGGAAATTTCACCACCTCACGAGGGGGATGTCACTTTATTAGGCATTTTAAATTGTCAGAATAAAGGAAAACTTTCCTTCTCTTAGTTTCTATCCTTTCACTTGCGATCTGCAAGACAAAGTACAAGCTAATTAACCTCTAAGAGCCTCTGATTCTCTTCTTTCTCTGGAACAGCGATAAGCCTGTCAACCTTGCAAAAGTACTGTGACCGTTCAATGTGAAGACACTCATAAGTGCACCAACAAATGATGTCTCTCTCAGGAGAAACTTCTGTAGCATAGGATTGTGCTAAGGCAATTGGAGCTCAAAGTCTTTAATACTGCTATTTCTTTAGGACTGATAATTGTGTGAGGTGAAATTTTAATATAGAGGACAAGCTATAGAAAAAGAATTGGGTCTTAGCAAAAGGGGGTCTAGGTTAAAGGAAAGGTCTTTAACCAATGCATACTTTACAGCTAACATTTTAATGCTATTTTGTAGCACAGTGTCTTCTGACAATTCTTACGTTGACAGTTCTCAGTGCTGTCTAGGAGAGAGTCTTATCGTTGGCAATATTAGAAAGTGCTTTCCAAGCCTGCCTGCTTATTTAATCTTTCCTACTCCTTGATCTAGTTCTTCCCACTTGTGTTTGCAAGTGTTTGGATGTCACCTTTTTGTTAATTAACCCCTTTATTTTTTTGGTCTCTCGTTCGTGTACTCTGCAGATTCCTTTTTTTCTTTTTTCCTTTTGGTTTCCTAGTGACAGCTTCCTTTCAATTCCTCTTCTCTGTTTGCCTCTCCTGAGAAGGAGCCAGTGTCAAAATGTTAGCTCAGTCGGGTTTCCCATTACCAGCTCTGCAAGTCCCCAGGCCCCTCCTGTATTTAGCAGGCTAGGAGTCGCTGTGGCCCAAACATCATTTTCAAATTGTCATGTAAATAAATTCACAAGGCTTGGGGAAAATAGAAAAAAATACAAACACCTGTGAAATAATGATTACTATTGCTTTACCTTATGCCCGCTTCATGTTAGATTTATCTAAATTCTTTCGTTGGAAGCTGATAGAGCCATGCTGTAACTGTGAAATTAATTATCAGCTAGGAGGGCTAAGGACTCAAGGTGTGAAAATTGCTGGTAGACAAAGGGTCATTATTCCATTACATCTTAAAACTGAAGTAGACAATGTAAACTAGTCTGAAAACCTGTCTAAAGTTTACTAGTCTGTTAACAAATACTCCTAGAAGATGTGTCATGGAGAAAAATTAATCAAGGAACAACAAGAACAAAATAAAAAGGAAACAGGCAACTTCTAGATATAGTGTCTTCTCTGACTTTGACTATTTTAAAACAGACACTTGGGCATTAATTGCCAAATATTCAATTATCATGAAGCAAGACAGGTTAGGTGAGATGGGAATAAGTAATTGCTCTCTGCCGTATGACTTCTTTGGATAATTGGCCTTTCCCCAATTATTTGATCCTGGCCATATTACCAATTCAATAGTCTGCTTTACCCCAATAGATATAGGATGCTATTTAGGAAGTCCAACAGACTAACCCAATCTACCAGCACAGAGATTGGTATAAGCAAGACGTGTGACCAAAAAAAGCACCAACAGGAGACTGCTTGATGTTTGAATAAACAGATATTCCATTCTAGATTGAAAGTTGTTACCAATGTACTTCGTCAGTAGGCATCTTTCCACTTTTCTGAAGAATGCTTCTCTCCGGAGAGACTGCTTCTCTCCGGAGAGAAGCCAACTGAGAGAAGAAAATGAAGATGATAGTTGAAGAAAGAAATATAGTGTTTTTGATAAAATTCTCAGAGCTCCTGGCTCCAGCCATGCTAAGCCAGCTCTGGAAAGTTTTATGAGTTCATAAATTCATTTCACTTGAGTTATCTGAGTTTCTGATACTTCCTACCAAAATACTTTGGACTAAGATAGAAACTCTATTAAGAATGCTCTCAATTCCAAGGTAAGGTATTCTTTATTGAGTGCCTAAATAAGATAAGCCTATTATGAGACTGGAAGGACAAATATATCTAAGAGACATACCTTGGCTTTCATGGACTGTTCATCTCTTTGCAAAAACAGGAAACAGTACATGAACAGACCCCTAGCATACTCGAGGGTAAAAAAATCAAGTAAAGAAAAGAAAATACACTTCTAAGGAGTTTCAGAACGCTGTTTTTAGCTGGCAGAAACCAAAAAATTAAACTACCACAGTGTTGCTTGACAGTTTCCAAAAGCTTCAAAAATTAGTACAAGGACCTCTTCAAGGGAAATCAACATTTACTTAAATTAACCGAGAAATTGGAACAATGAGTAATTGAAATATTAGTCACAATGACATACAGTGGACACAGTTGCTTACCTTGTGGGACTTAAATTCTAATAGAGTAAAGGGCATGTAAACATGTAAACACGTAAGTGAGGAAAGTGCTTTGTACTGTTCATAAAAGTACTTATTGCACTCTGTAAATAGAATAATGTGATAAAACTACATACTAAATGGGAGACAGCCTGTAGGGGTTTGTTGTGATGTTTAAGCCGACAGAAATGAGAAGAATAAGAAGAAACCTGAAATTTCAACAGCCAGCAGAAGAGGTAATAGCAAGTGCAAACATTCTGACATTGCAAAGAATCTTGAAGTTCCAAAAAACCTAAAGAAAGCCAATGTGCTTGCAGTGTTCTCAGCAAGGCAGATTGGCTTGGAGAGTTTGGAGACCTAATGCACCAGAAGCAAGGTCTTGCAGGGCTTTGAAGACAATGGCAGCATTTAGTTTCAATCAAATGGCAACAGAAATAAAGGTTTCAAGAGGGGGAGTGGCATGATCCACATTTTCAAAATATAATTGTGGTTCTTGTATAGAGGATGCTTCTTGATCAGAGAAGTAAAAGAAGGAAGATGCTAGTGCCTTGGACAAGGGTGAAAATGGATGGTACTGAATGCATTTTTTTTGAGGGACATTCATACACCGTTTGTTTGGTTCAGTAATCTCCATGGTTCCTTTCAAATCTACTCTAGAATCTTAGAACGTTTTTCCGTATTTATGTGTAAATATACGTCTGATGGATACAACAGTAAAACTATTAGGTTGGTGCAAAAGTAATTGCGGTTTCAGACCATGAATTTTAAATCATTATAACTAGGCTGAAACACATCTTCATTAATCAAAATAGGAACCATTACAATCAACACTTTTTTCTTTCCAATGAGAAATAAGTCTTTTATTCTTGTAGCATAAAATCCATGCTTCAGGATTTGATGAAGTCTTGGAAAGGATTTTCTGGATCCTGCTGGTTGTGGAAGTGTTTTCCATGTACAAAGTTGTTGAGATGCTTGAAGAAGTGGTAGCCAGTTGGCAAGAGGTCAGGTGAATATGGCAGTTGAGGCAAAACTTTGTAGCCCGATTCGTTCAACTTTTGAAGCGTTGGTTGTGCAACGTGTGATTGGGCGTTGTCGAGAACTGGACCCTTTCTGTTGACCAATGCTGGCTGTAGGTGTTACAGTTTTCTGTGCATCTCATTGATTTGCGGAGCATAATCCTCAGATGTAATGGCTTCACCTGGATTCAGAAAACTGTAGTGGATCAGACCAGCAGCAGACCACCAGGCAGTGACCATGACTTTTTTTTGGTGCAAGTTTGGCTCTGGGAGGTACTTTGAAGCTTCTTCTTAGTCTAGCCACTGAGCTGATCATCGCTAGTTGTTGTATAAAATCTGCTTTTCATCACACATCACAATATGTTCAATAAATGGTTCATTGTTGCATAGAATAAGAGAAGATGACACTTCAAAACTATGATTTTTTAAAATTTTCGATCAGTTCATGGGGCACCCACATTTTTACCTTTCCAATTTGTTTCAAATGCGGAACTACCATAGGATGGTTGACACTGAGTACTTCAGCAGCTTCTTGTGTAGTTGTAAGAGGATCAGCTTTGATGATTGCTCTGAACTGGTCATTGTCAACTTCCAATGGCCAGCCACTATGCTCCTCATATTCAAAGCTCTTGTCTCCTTTGCAAAACTTCTTGAACCATGACTGCACTGTACATTCATTAGCAGTTCCCGGGCTAAATGCTTTATTGATGTCGTGAGTCGTCGCCACTGCCTTATGATCTATTTTAAACTCAAATAAGAAGATTGCTCGAATTTGCATTTTGTCTGACATCATTTCCATAGTCTAAAATCAACATAAAACAAACAGCAAGTAATAAGTCATTAGCAAAAAGGCATAAAGTGAGAAATGCCTACTACATTTATTTAAGAATGTATTAGAATACCAAATGACAAATTCCAATAATGCAAAAGCTGTAATTATGTTTGTGCTAACCTAATAATAATATATATTCTATTTATTTGGGTAATATATAGATATTAACTATTACAGGGGCTATTACACAGTACCTAAATAATTGCATTCCATCAATATGCTAATTTTATCATACACTAATTAATATTACTTGAGAAAAATAAGAATTGTCATATGATATCAATGCCCAGGTTTATAATTTCATATCTCAAAGGGTGGTAAGGGGTATGAACCTGTTTGCAGCATTTAGTCCTAAAAATAGGCCCTGTTTTAACAAGATGTTGTCTACACGATATCCTCCAGGTCAACATCCTAACTCTCATTTTAGCACTTTCACCTCTGATCTGAGTTTAACCATAAACTTATGTACACTGACTTCTACTGTCATCGTTTGCAGTTAATAACTGTTATTTGTAAGCACTGTATCCCAACCTAGAGTGGCTGTGACTCCACATGTGCTATTACTCCAGTCTCTGCGAGCACCCTGACCCCAGCCCATTTTCCCCATCCTATATCATCACATGTAGTTCAGAGACTCCTGACATTAGTGAAGCTGATATAGGTGAGATCCCAGCATTCTGATTCCCTTGCTGAAACTGATCACAATTCTGACTTCACAGACTTGTTAGCGACTTTTCTGAGTTTCTTCTGAGCATCCCTTTAAGTCTCAGGCTTCCAGAAAATCACTGGCCAGACCCTGTTTCATTTTGCTCTGTTGTTTCCAAGAAGGCTTTCTGAAGTTAGTTTTCTGCTCAGATGCAGATAGTAGTGGAACAACCTTTCTAAGGGGAGGATATTCAATGAGAAAATAATATATATACAGGTGTAGATAAGGTGTAATTGTAACCACAGACGTGAAACTCAATATATATTACTTTGATGTGCACATTTAATCCTAGAAGGATGCTTTTAGATGAAGCATTCTTCTACTGCTTCTGAATGATGCACAGCCAAACCTTGTTTTTCAGATCCCTTCTAGCTCAGCCTAACGTATGAGCTGACAGGATTCCTTATATCTTGGCCAGGTGCTTCAAGAAGTGCTCATCATCACAAGTCACTTGCAGAACTCCAGAATCGTATTAAGAAAAAAAAAAAAAAAAA
>NW_016821003.1:981017-999260 GCF_001698545.2 Rhinopithecus bieti
AAAAAAAAAAAAAAAAAAAAAAAAGACTGCTTAACTAACTGCTTGTGATATGTGATGAATCCTTCAGGATTAATGCTGCTACAACTTCGTTTTCTAAGGAAAAGCTCGGTGTTGTGTATGTATTTTAATGTTTATTAATGTTTGGTTATTTTAAAATATCATTTATGTATTTCAGCTTTTTAAAGGGATAAATTACCTATAAACCTCTATAAGTTCATTTTGAATCAGTTGATCTATCTAAAACTGAGAAAGTTGTATTGAAGTAACATTCATTTTCTAAGGGCTTTTACTATTTTTATTCAATATTTTGTTACATAATGATTTATGACTCTTAACTCCATTGTAAATTGTGCCTTTTAACAATTTGAAATTGTTTTCTCTCCTATCTAATGTTGTTTAGCTTTGATTTTCATTCAGTCTGAAGTAAATAATATCCCAGAATTTTCTTCCAATCATGTCATCATTTTATAACTACATTCATTGGGACAGCATGTATTTGAATTGGGAGAATAGATAATCTGAAAATGTTTATTACAGTTGAGATGCTTAGAAACAATTTCCATCTATTGTCATCATTAATATAGATTTCTAGAAATGAAGTAAAAAATTCTGATACATACATATTTAGTCAAAATTTTCTTCATCTTTAGTAAGTGTTCTGTAACAAATATAATCTTTGAGAGTCAAATATTGAGTTAAGAAATGTATTTGTGAATTGGCAACAGGTAACCCTTAGTTTTCTATTTCTTGTATTAATCAGAATAGAGTAGGCTATTCTGAAGTAATCAATAGACAGAAGGATGAAAAGAAAAAGGCTCTGCAGCTGAACACATTTGAGGACTCCTATTGCGGTGGTGGTACAGCAACACACCAAACGGAATGATTTTTATCCATGCATTCTAGGTGTTTCTCTTTCCAATGGTGACTCAGAAATCCAGGCTGTTTTCATCTTGCGGCTATGCTGCTGCCAGGGCTACATGGCTCCTGAGTTACTATGCAGCAGTGCAGACAGCACTTCCATTCACCTTCCTTCTTTTACATTTCTTTCACATTTTTGCTTATTTCCTGGGAGAGCTTTTTCATTTGTCCTCTGTGCTATTAATCCAACCTGATGCCATGGCAGTTTTCCTTTTTCCTGTTCACTTGCATATACCCATTTTGCTGAAGCATTTTCAGTTGTCTTACAGTCTTTCTCCGCCATCAAACAGCTGTTGTTTTTCCTCATAATGGCACATTGTTAACCCAGAGACAAAATGTTAAAGAGAGGAAACTTCTCTCATAGAGACAGGTATTTGAATTCTTTGGAAAATGCTTAACATGTCCCTAAATGTTCCTTTAGATTTCTTTATAATTTTTGTTGAATGATAGGGTCATCTGAATCTTCACGATGATATGCTGTTCTTCTTTTCAAGCTCAGAAGGCTCACTTTAAATTATTATTTATTATTTTTAAATGACACATAGTAATTATGCATATTTATGGGGTACAGTGTGATATTTCAATACATATATACCATGTGTAGTGATCAAATCAAGGTAATTAGCATATTCAGTATCTCAAAACTTCATCATTTCTTAATGTTGGGAACATTTTTTAGCTATTTGAAAATACCCAAGAAATTGTTGTGACTCATAGTCACCCCACAAAGTTTTTCTGCCTATTTGCATAGATTGGGAAGTGATCTGACCTGACTCAATTGAATCTAAAAGTTTGTGGGTGACACTTGATCCTGATCCTATCAGATGCCTCTTTTGCCCGGCCTGGTGCCCTCACCCTGATTCCAGCAGAAAGGAAAGTTCTATGTGAGCCCTGGCTCACTTGGGTATGACAGCTTCTCATCTCACTCAAGAGTCTTGCTATCTTTTCTTGGATTTCTTAGGTGCCAAAGCTGCATCACAACTCAGAATTGTGAAGTGGCTAACACTCTCCGAGACAATTTTCAAAAAGTAGGAAGTAAGAGCCAAAGACAAATGCTTCCTTTTCCACTTGTCAATTCTGAGAGGGCTTCTTTATGCTCTTCCAAAGGCTCTAGCAGGATCTGGCTCCAGCGGCCCACATGGTTACCCACTTAACAGAACACACTTGTATTGCCTCCTTTCTTGTCTGCTTCCTTCCCCACAGCCCCCTGTTCCTGTTTCTTCGTATTTCCTCCCAAATCAAGTTTTTATATACAATTCTCCATTTTCACACTCTGTTTTTGGTGTGTATCATGTTGAGAAACTGGTTGAGGTTACCTGATCTCAACCAGTCTAGACCCCTCTCTCATTTTTCAGATCTAGAGTGAGAGTTCTTAGATTATGAGTAAAGCTTTTTGCTTTCTTTTTTCTAGTTTACCAAGCAATCCATAAGGGTAGTTTTAAACACAATGCATAATGTCACCCTGAACTTTCTCCTGATTCTCTAAAATACTCAACCAAGAGTATGTCTAGAAGTAAAATTCCCAGTCTTATTTCTCAACGTAGCTAGACATGTCTACATTTTATCTGTTGGTTTTCTACTTTCCAATATGATGAGCTACGATTCTTCTCCCCTCTGTCATGCCATATTCTTTTTTCATGATTAATTGTTCATACTGTAATATAGAAAAAGGGACAGTGAGGCTGGGCGAGGTGGCTCATGCCTATAATCCCAACACTTTGGGAGGCCGAGGTGGGCAGATTACCTGAGGTCGGGACTTCGAGACCAGCCTGATCAACGTGGTGAAACCCGTCACTACTAAAAATACAAAAATTCGCCAGGCATGGTGGTGCAAGCTTGTAATCCCAGCTACTCAGGAGGCTGAAGCAGGGGAATAGGTTGAACCAAGGGGGTGGAGGTTGCAGTGAGCCGAGATCACGCCATTGTACTCCAGGCTGAGTGACAACAGTGAAACTCCTTCTCAAAAAAAAAAAAAGAAAAGAAAAGTAAAAGGGGTAGTGATCTAGTTAGTCCTGGGAGAAATAACATCCTATAGCCACATCAAATATAGTAACTACATCAAAGAAGGACAGTTAGAAAACAATTCTGATTGGAATAAACCTAGAGTCTTTGGCTCTGGGGATCATATTGAAGGAGTGAATGTATCATCTTTCTTTCTAAAGTAGAATGCCTTTCTCCCATGTTTTTTTTTTAAACAGGGAAAAATGTGTTGCCATCAAATCAAACTCTGAACTGAGCTACAGAGACATTAGACAAAGCTTACAAAGATTGGTTAGGGAGAACTTTATACTGCCTGCCCTAACTTTTGATGGTGTCATCAGTTTAATGTTATGTGCTTTTACAGGAAATAGGAAAGTTGAGAGATGCAAAAAAATAAATAAATAAAAAATAAAAAAAAGATTGCTGTTTAGATGTGACACTAAACTTTTAGAACCTGTAGTTATAGTCTTCAGTAGTTTCTAACTCATAAGGGAATAATATTATCTTGCATTTTCCAGTTTGCTAAAGCAAATTAACTACATTGTTGACTTTCTGTGGTCTCCGTTTGAATGGGAAAAGCAATAAAAATGAAATAATGGTAATAATCATAGTTGCCGGAAGGTTTTTCTCCACCATGCATAGAAGAGAACATGAACACCCATAAATAAAGACCCATATGATCAGATCTTCTTCAAACAGGTCACTAATTAGCTTCTATAATTAATACCTTACTATAGGAGGAAGAGTCAGGTAATTATCTGGTATATTCTAAAGGTGAGTCACCCTATTTTAAGTAGCCATCATCCTAGAAATACAGTTGTAGAATAACAACTTCTTCTGCATGTTTAAAGGAGTTATAAACCTCTCTAGCAGTCCTAACTATAGCTGTAAAAAGCACCTCTTCCTGTCTGTATCAGCAGAAAGATTCTAGCATAAAAGATTTATCTTTTGCCCGTGGTGCCAATAAATGGCTTATTTTATTTTAAAGACAACCATATTTCTTGATGCAAGATATTTAAACAATCTGAACATTTCTTGTGCAATTAAAATTTAGCTCTTTTGTCCAGGTGCAGTGGCTCACTCCTGTAATCCCAGCACTTTGAGAGTCCGAGGCAGGTGGATCACCTGAGGTCAGGAGTTCGAGACTAGCCTGGCCAACACGGTGAAACCCTGCCTCTGCTAAAAATACAAAAATAAGCCAGGTGTGGTGGTGAATGTCTGTAATCCCAGCTACTCAGAGGCTGGCTGAGGCAGGAGAATAACTTGGATCCAGGAGACAGAGGTTGCAGTGAGCTGAGATCACGTCACTGCACTCCAGTCTGGGTGACAGAGTGAGACTCTGTCTCAATTAAAAGAAAAAAAGAAAGAAAAACAGATTAAAAAAAAAGAAAGAAAAAAAATTTAGCTCTTTCATTTTTGATGTAATTTTTATAAATTTCTACTTCCTAACCTATTCAACTCACATAGTATTTATCCTTTGTAAGTGACTACTACCCACTCAGGAAGACTTGTATGGGCTGAAGAGAATGATCCGAAATAATCATAAGACAAGGGAGTGAATCAGAGTTCATGTCATGCAATCTATCTATTCATTAAAAGACATTACACTTTTTCTTAAAATGTTGCTTCCTATTAAGATACCATGTCCTCATTTTTAATCTAATTTATTGAATTGTGTTTTACACATTTACATTTCTCTATCTATCATCTATCTATGTATCTATCTATCGATCCATCTGAAGTAGGAAAATACATGCATATATGCCCACATTTATAGTCTTATCTGTTTAAGCTAATTGAATTTCCTGTTATTGTTATAAGAATAAAAATATTGCCAATTTAAACACCTTAACCTAGGATGGTATTGTGTTGATTATCTTACTTATATTAGTTCTAATTCTTAGAAAAATTTGAGTTGTAGTCTTTAATCTCCGTTTTACACATGAGTAGTTTGAGGCTCAGAAATATCCATATACTGTATTCAAGATATTCAAAATTCTGACTGATTTTGGTAAACCTCAAAATACTAGTTGCATTACTTGATAGCCGTCTTTGTTTACCAGTAACGTGTTTGGCATTTTTACTTAGATACATAAATATGAACATAATCATGACACTATCATGGAAATAAAAGTGCAGTTAGATTCGGTTACTGAGAAAACTCTGGCCCACAGAGCAAATTCAGTTAGCCCCCCTTTTTCTAAATAAAATTTTGTTAAGACACAATCATGCCCCGGCCGGGCGCGGTGGCTCAAGCCTGTAATCCCAGCACTTTGGGAGGCCGAGGCGGGCGGATCACGAGGTCAGGAGATCGAGACCATCCTGGCTAACATGGTGAAACCTCGTCTCTACTAAAAAATACAAAAAACTAGCCAGGCGCGTTGGTGGGCGCCTGTAGTCCCAGCTACTTGGGGGGCTGAGGCAGGAGAATGGCGTGAACCTGGGAGGCGGAGCTTGCAGTGAGCTGAGATCCGGCCACTGCACTCCAGCCTGGGTGACAGAGCGAGAATCCGTCTCAAAAAAAAAAAAAAAAAAAAAAGACACAGTCATGCCCAATTGTTTACATATTGTCTGTGGCTGCCTTCACATTACAATGGCAGAGATGAGTAGTTGTGACAGAGACCATAAGGATCATAGCCTAAATAATATACTCTCTGGTCTTTGGGCCTTTATAGAAAATAGTTGCCAATGCTAGGACTAAATAATTACTGTAGTAACTGTACTGCTGTAAAGTTTTGTCAAATCTATCTATGAATCTATGTATGTATGTATCTATCTATCTTTCATTAACATTGAGTCCCAGGAACCACCACATTTAATTAATTTTCTTCTCATTAGTTGAAATTCTTCATGATGTGTGAAACACAGTTTTTTAGTTTCACTCTAAAAGCAAAAAGTGGCAACAATTATATTTTGTGTATTTCCCCTTTTGCAATATATTCCTTAAGTTGAACCCAAATGTGATATAACATCATGCATATATCTTCATCTCATTACAAACCATCTTCCAAGAGTGCTTCATTTATATGACATATTCAATCTATTATGAACTCTGGTCCGTTTTTTCTCTTTTTTTTTTATAGATTCAAGTTATCCTTTCTTGTCACACTTTTCTTCCTTTATCTTTTTATACCTTAAATATTATGATGTCTCCTACTGGCACCTCTTCCTCTTCCTTCCTCAAAACAGGCAGTTTTAATATCTCCATTTCATTTGTCATGAATATAATAATAATAATAAACACTTTCATAGCATTTATCATCTTCTAATCACTATTTTTGTATACATCAACTTACTTGATTCAGCAACCTCACAAGTTTTTATTATCCTAACAAGATAAGAAAACTAAGGCACAGAACAGTTAAATAACTTGTACCAGAATGAGTGTCTGAGATAACGTAAGAATCTACATCTAGCTGGGCACTGTGGCTCACACCTGTAGTCCCAGCTACTCAGAAGACTGAGGTAAGACGACTGCTTGAGCCCAGGAACTTCAGGCTGCAGTGAGCTGTGATCATGCCACTGCACTCCAGCCTGGGTAACAGAACCAGATCTTGTGTCTTTAAAAAAGAATAAAAAAGAAAAGAAAAGAAGAATCTGTATCTTTCTCAACTTTCTCAAAAATAATCCTCATGTCTCTTGTCTGCTTTTAAACATTTCATCTTGTTACTGATAACTCTTGGATTGACTGCCTGATTTTAGAATGGTCAATCTGTTTTCGGCTTTCGTAGTCCCTGGACTCCTGGTGCCCCTTCCAACACATCCACCAACGTATGACTTCCAATTTCAACTGTGGTTGATGGTCCATGTAGGCAGTGAGAGTTCCGGGAGGGAAACCTTCCATAGAGACTGCAACCCAAGCCTGTAGAGTGCACACTTCCCATGTTGTAGACTCTGGAGTAATTGTTGATTATCACTGTTTATCTCCTTTGTAAAATGAAATGTATCTGTTCTTCAATGCCTTTTATCAGTTGAGTCCAGTCCTCAATTCTAACCGTATCATTCATTTGTTATGAACCATGCCTTGTTTATAACAATGTTAAGCATGCTTCCTCGTAATTTTTTTAAAATACTAATTTTGTGACTTCGTTCATTTGTTTTCTCCTGTTTTTTTCTCACCTTGTTTTTTCTTTTAACATAAGAACTGACTTCATAATTCAGCAGAGAGAAAGACAGTAGAAAGGTTGAAAGTGAATACTCAGCAGTTATAAGGCCAGGGTTCCCATCCTACTCAGCACTCTGTGAGCCTGTGGCCCAAGTAAGAAGGTTGTCACCTCCAAGCCTTCATTTCTTCATTTCTTTTCCCAGAAAACAGAGATAAAAAGAGTAGCTACCTACCATAAAATGTTATCATAGACACTTTATGGGATAATCCATGGAAAATGCTCAGCATTTGTTCTTGCACATAGTAAGTGATCTCTCTCTCTCTCTCTCTCCCTGTGTGTGTGTGTGTATATATATATATATATATGGAGTTACATTTATTGTAACTAACCTTTATTTGGTGCCTGAAATATACAAAGTTTATATATATGTGTGTGTATATATATGTATATGTAACTTATAGAATTCTTTTCATATATATACACAGAAAACTTTATTATAGAATTCTCTCTCTCCATATATATATATGTGTATATATATATTCTTGGCATCAAAAATTTATTTATTGATATCTTTATTTATTGATGGAATAATGATTCCTAATGATTCTTTAGGAATCATTATTTATTATAACTAATGATTCCTAAATCAACAAATTCATTCTTTAGTTCTGTTGCCTACATTGTTTCATTTGTATTGATGGAAACCAATAAGTTTTATTATTTTTTTTAAATGTGATATGCTGTGACCAGAGCTCAAACTTGCATTTGCAATGACAGTTGTTCATAGGGTTTGATTATTTAAAAAATTGAATCGCAATTACCTAAGGGAAAAAGATTGATGAAAACACCATAAACTAAGGCCTAGTAATTCCATTTACTTTATACTCCTTGCAGAATCCAGGAATTCTTTTTATGTCATGCTCTGAGCCATTTTGCAAGGTTGTAGTGTGGAAATTGTCAGCCACATGTTAAGGAATATTTAACTACCCTTCATTAGGTATGAAGGGACTCTCTCTTGCCTTTTTATATGTTTTCTATTTTATTACTCTCACTAGTGAATCAGCGGTCTTCAAGACCGAAGCAGTAAGTACATTTAATTATATTCACACCTAAATTCAATGCCTGTAGTCACTTATATTTTGTAAAAGATACTGTGGAGGCTAAGATTTAGATGTAAATTCTATCTGATGGACACTCTATTGAAAGGCTGAAGTGACTGAGGAGCAGTACTTCTGTATACCAAATGGAGACTCCTTTAAAGTTTATATTCGTGAGAAAATAGCCCAGGTCTGAGACTATTGCACTGGAATGAAAGTTGGAAAATCCAGTGCATTTCTTCATGGAAGAAAGGCAAACATTGCAGGCTTTTTTTTTTTTTGCTTTTATCTTTGATGGGAAAATAGAAATATATACAGTGTGTCAAGTCCTAAGATAGACACTTTCCATACATTATTCTATAGTCATCATGATTTCTTAGTATGCACATGAGAAAACATTGTCTGAGAGTGGTTAAATTACTTCTTGAAGCCAACACAGCTTTTAAGTTGTGAACTTTAATAGTTGTGAACTTTATTAAGTTGTGTCAAGTCTGTGAATTGTAACTCACATGTCTTTGATTCCAATACTCTCATAGATATACAAGAATATCATTTTATTAGCAACATAATTTGACAATCAGCAATTCAGCCATATTCTTTGAACATAATGCAGTAATATGTATAATTATTTTTAAATTAATCATTATATCTGTTATTATCCTTGTTAATTCTACTAAATAAGTACTTCAGTTTCTCAGCTTATATGTAGTGTGGTAGGTTTAAAATGTTAGTCAGAGGAGAGAAACATCTATTCTGTGAAAGTGGATATTCTCTTAATAGTCTGGTCCCCATTCCTTAAAAACAATTTGGTACTTTCTGGCAATATTCTTAATATTATGGGTCTGTCTATCTGGGATACTATTTCAATCCCTAAATGTTTTTCTCAACTCTCTAATGAGCTCTGTTATTCCCTCTACATGGTCTTCTCTGTTGTATTCAGTCAGTTCCAAGGGCTCAACTAGACATGCTCCATATTTCCAGTGGAATAACCCACAGACACTCCCCCCACCCCACCGTACCCCAAATTAGCCTCCCCAGATGGGTCATATTTTGAACGAGGCTCCAGAACATGCTCTTCTTCGGAACCATGTCAGTATTTCCTATGATGGAAAGGGAAGAATCAGTATGACATACAAAACCTGTTTTTAATTAAAATTTTCATATTTTGTTAATCATAGTTGTTTTGCATGTTATGTTTTTAAATTGCATTAAATATTATTTATTTTGATTGCTGAGTTTTTTTTGGCATTTCCTTACATTTGGTGTTTGTAGTGAGTACCTCACTTGTTTTACCTTAGTCCCTTCCCTGATGGAATCAATGACCAAGGCCTGAAGACAGTCTAACTGGGCTTCAATCCTAGGTCTACCAGTCCTTGGCCAAGCTTCCTTGAGCAAGTTGCTTAACCTCTCAGTGCATCGTTTTTTCACATACACATTGAAGATATAACAACGCAGCCAAAATGGGTATTGTGAGTTTCAAAGAAATAATATATAGGAAACATTTAGAATAGTCCTAGCTAATTTTAAGTGCCATTAAATCATTTATTATTAATATATTTAAAATCTTGCTGATCAAAAGATGTTTAAAATAGAATTCGACCTTCATATGTAATTCATTTACTAAATCAGTATCTCTCAGAATGAAGCCAAAATTCAGTATTTAAAGAAATAAAACAAGATAAAATATTTTCTTGTGTGATTTTGATGATTAGCCTTGCTTGGGAAGTACTGCGTAGGATGAGCCTCTTTAACGTCTCTCATACTTGCCCATGTCTCGCCCTTTGCAATGTCTAGGACTTGGTCCAGATTGTAATTGCTTCATGCCTGAAAGAATTCAAGACTATTCTGCATGGTTCCCCTTCCTCTTAAATTATAACATTGTAGAAAATTGGGAAATAGTGTAGCTATTTGAAAACACATTTGACCCTATTACATTCCTTGAAAATCTTGAGAGTCAATGTTAGAGTGAGACAGGAACTTTGAAATCTTTAGTGAGTGCATAAGGTTCCTAATGATTGAGATCATGTTCAGATCTCCAGGTCCATCTGTGTACATGCCATTTTAAAGATCTGGAACGCCTCTTCCTACTACAGCGTTAGTCTTTCCGTGCATTTGTAAGCATTGTTTTCACTGCTTACTCATCGTACCCATCTATCCTTGCTACTTTATTTAATATGTTCTCATCCTTCAAAATGTAGCTCTAAGGTAATTACATCTGAGACACTCTTCTTAACCACAGTCTATGGAAATACAAGTGTTTCTCTTCTATGGCAACATTGGTCAATGTAGGTGTTTTGATCAAGTCTGCACCATGTGTTCCAGAGAGCACAGAAGAATATACCCAACACTTGACTGTAAATTGCCTGAGGTCAGTTACCCTGACTAATTTTATTAATAGTTACTGAGTTACTGATACATACCTTTTTCATGCATAGAACTCCTAAAACATTGTCAAACAAATGAGTGGGAAATGAATGGATAGAAAGATCAGCCTTTTACACTAAAATGCTTGAAATATCCATGGGTTCTATAAAGTTTAGGGTAATCATGCCTAGCTTTTGTGACTAGGAGGTAGACAGGTAATTTACCTTTCTTCTTTTCTTTCCTTTTACTTTTCTCTTCTCTCCTCTCATCTCCTCTCCTCTCCTTTTCTTTTCTCTTCCTCCCTTCCTCCCTCCCTCCCTCCTTGCCTCCTTGCCTTCCTTCCTTCCTTGTAATCAATCTGTCACCAAGCCCAGATGATTTTGTCTTCCAAATAATATCTCATTAAACCATCTACTTCTTTCTGTTTCCACTCTTCACCCAAAGTAGTCATTTCAAAGCACATATCTGATATCCAGCTTCTCTTTGGATAAAGAGTAAAGTGAAATAGACTTCCTGGTTTTCCCTAGTTCAATTTTACCTATGTATGCAACCTCATTGTGGTAGATTATATTTTCCCAAAGATGACTGCCACAACCTGTCTTACCTCACATGATGTTCTTACCATGTGATGTTCACATTCTCATTGAGTCACACAATATATGCACCCTTTCCTTGAAACTGGACCACCATTTGATCAACCTGATCAATACAGTAATGTAAAAGCAACGCTAAGTCATAAATACGCCAAGCACTTCCACCTTGTTCTCTTGAGTACTGACTCTGATAACCCAGTCATCAGCTGTGAAGAAGCTGAGTAGCCATGTGGAGAAGGCACATGAATGTTTTCCAGTTGACAGTCTCAACTTCTCAGCTGACAGCCAAAACTACATGCTGGATATGCATGTGATGTTGCCACACTTCAGCTGTTGAGTCTCACTTTCAAGCCACCCCTGTTCTAGCTGCATGGAGTAGACACAAGCTATCCCAACTGAGCCCTGCCCCAAATTATAAATTTATCAGCAAAATTAATGCTACGGTTGTTTACAGTCACTAAGCTTTGTGGTGATTTGTTACATGGCAATAGCTAACTAAAACACTCATCATGAACCGTATCGCTCCTGTGTTCTGTACTCTAGCCACACTGGCCTTCTTTTAGATCCTCATGGCTTCTCTGTTATTCCTTGCTTTCACAAACTGTTTTCTCTGTTTAGGATGCTTTGTGTCACTCCTAATTAACTTCGTCAGTCAATTCATTTTTATCCTTTAGGTCTCTGCTCAAGCTTCACTTTAAGAAAGACTTCTCAGACTTCCAGCCTAGTTCTTAGACCTTTCATTCCCCGTTCCCCTCATACTTATATTTTTTTCTTGTTGAAATTACAATTTGATTATCGTCTATCTCACAAACTAGACTAACATCCTCAGGAGGGCCAGTCTCTTTGATCTGATTGGCATATCCCAAATCCTGCTATAATGTGTGGCATATACCAAATATTTTATGAGTATTTGCCATATTCATGATAGAAATGATTTAATAATGATTCAAAATATGTATCTAATTATTAATCTCTCTCCCATAATGTTCTAGGTGCTAGGAATTTGCTGTGAACCAGGAAGACCAGGTTCCAGTCTGTATGGGTTTCATGTTGTCGTGGGACAGAGAGAAAAATATAGAAAAAAAATCCAAGAAGTTGTAGCATGTTATGGAGAAACACTAATTAGTGTACTGGAAGGGAAAGAGAACGAGGATGGGGTGGGTATTTTGACAGAACTGACTTAAAAGACGATATTTAGGAATCTGAGCAAAGATGTATTTCAGGAAAAGGAAAAAGCAAGTGAAAACTTTTGCAGTAGAAGCAGACTGGACATTTAAAAATGAAGGGGGGTCCAGTGCTGTGTCTTATGCCTCCAATCCCAGCACTTTGGGAGGCTGAGGCAGGTGGATCACTTGAGGCCAGAAGTTCGAGACCAGCCTGGCCAACATGGTGAAACCCCGTTTCTACTAAAAACACAAAAATTAGCAGGGTGTGGTGGCATGTGCCTGTAATCCCAGTTACTTGGGAGGTTGAGGTGGGAGGATCGCTTGAACCTGGGAGGCAGAGGTTGCAGTGAGCTGAGATCACGCCACTGTACCCCAGTCTGGGTGACAGAGTGAGAGTCTGTCTCAAAAATAATAAATAAATAAATAAATAAATAAATAAATAAATAAATATGAAGGCCAAGTGAGTCAGAGTGACCAGAGAGGGAAGGTAAGAGAGGTAAATGAATTGGTGATTGGACTCCAGCTTACTGACAGTTCTGTAAGATGGAACAGACTTTAGATTTCCTTTTCTAAGTGTGATGGGAAAAAGTACTGATAAGTTATGAATAAAGAAGACAAATGTGATTTATTTATGTTTTAAAATATTTCTGCATGAAAAATGTACTCTTTTGGGTGATCTACTGTAGTTGGGTGATGTGCTGGAACAAATACATGCTGGTCTAGAAAAGAGACAATGGTGGCTTGTATTAGATTGGTGTAAAAGTAATTGCCGTTTTTGACATTAAGTTAGTTGCAAAAACCACAATAACTTTTGCACCAACATAAATACTGGAGGTTTTGTAAAAATATTGAAAATTGTTCAGAGCCAGGTGTGGTGGCATATTCCTGTTGCCCCATCTATGCAGGAGGCTGAGGAGGAAGGATCAAGCCCAGGAATTTGCAAGCAACCTGGGCAACATAGACCTCATCTCTAACAAAAAGCCCTCACAGGCTGGATTTATTTAGCAGGTAGGACCAGTGGAATTTGCTGAATTAATGAATGAGTTAGTTTATCCTCTTGAGGTTTGACATCACTCCCTTTTCTCCTTCTGATACAGTTTGGATATTTGTCTTCAAATCTCATGTTGAAATATCACCCCCGGTGTTGAAAGTAAGGCCTGCTGTGAGGTGTTTGGGCCATGGGGGCAAATCCTTCATAAATGGCTTGGTGTCATTTTCATGGGATGGAATGTGTTCTCATTATTAGCTCCCAGGAGATCTGATTGTTAAAAAGAGCCTGGCACCTTCTCCCTCTCTCTCTTTTCTCCTGTCTCACCAAGTGATGCCTACTCCCTTACCCCTTCCACCATGAGTGGGGGCTTCTTGAAGCCCTCGTGAAAAGCAGATGCTGGCACCATGCTTCTTGTACAGTCTGCAAAACCATGAGCCAAATAACCCTTTGTAGATTACCTAGCCTCTGGTATTCCTTTATAGCAATGCAAATAGACTAAGACCTTTTAACACTGTTTTTATGCATTCCTATACATTCTCACTTTTCTGTCATTATTCTGCAGTCCTCTAAAACTCTAGCCAAATATGCAGGTCCTCTGTTATCTTTCATGTGCATTTGGTGCTTAATGACAAAATTAAAGTCATAGAAGTTGAAAATCTGTTTCAAATCACCATTTTCCAGGGTCTAAGTTTTTTAAATTTGCAATTCCTTTCCTTGTTGCAATAAACAAGAAATCCTTCTTGGGTACTTCTGTTAGTGTGTATTATTGTATTCTTCCCTCCCACCGATACAAGATTAATCTCTTCCTCCAATACACAAGCGCCTATGCAGCTTTACAGGTGAATTAATTGTTCATTTCTTTTCTTTTCTTTTCTTTTCTTTTTTTTAATGAGCTCCAGTTTACTTCTCCTCGATTTGTCTTGGCAGATTTATATTAAAAGTCTTTTATTTCAGTTTCTAAAGTATTTGTCCTCTGGGTCCACTCTTTTTTTTCCTGTAGGATGAGAGAACAATTATTCTTCTTCTAATGAATGTTCTAAATGTATCCCATATGGTGGCATATGTGTGTTCAGACCAAAGATGCTTTGGGATAAAATAAGTAAATTCCTCTCATGGGGTTTCCCTACAAGCTTTGTTTTGTAACAGTGATGAGTTCAAAGATCCATAGGCTCTAGGTTGTTATAGAAATAATCTTCTTCTTCTGACCTTCCTCATTTTACAGATAGGAAAAGAAGCCCAGGGGTCACTTAGCTGGATCGTGAAAGAGATAAAGGCTGGGAACCAAGAAACTTGAGTTCTTCATTTGAATTCTAGATGGGAAAACTAGTTCAAAGAGACAAAGGGGATATATATTTCTCAGGAGAGTCTTGCCTGGGCTTCCCATTCTAAGTCAGGTTTCTTTTCTTTTCTTTTTTTTTTTTTGAAACGGAGTCTCGCTCTGTCGCCCGGGCTGGAGTGCAGTGGCGGGATCTCACTCAGCTCACTGCAAGCTCCGCCTCCCAGGTTGACGCCATTCTCCTGCCTCGGCCTCCCGAGTAGCTGGGACTACAGGCGCCCGCCACCTCGCCCGGCTAGTTTTTTGTATTTTTTAGTAGAGACGGGGTTTCACAGTGTTAGCCAGGATGGTCTCGATCTCCTGACCTCGTGATCCGCCCGTCTCGGCCTCCCAAAGTGCTGGGATTACAGGCTTGAGCCACCGCGCCCGGCCAGGTTTCTTTTCTTCAAAGTAATTATCAGTATCAGTGTTTGTAAACAATATAAATCAAGTAATTATATTAATGAAAGGCTGAATCCTTCTTGCTCAAACAGAAAGTGTTTATGCCTTTGTTCACCCTACCTTATGGGTAGTAGGTGCTAAATAAATATTTGCTGAGTAAATGAATCAATTATATAATAGTATAAAGTACCTATTTGGGTAAAACTGGACTGCAAGCACTTTATATAAAGTAATGTAATGAACAAGAATTCATACATTGACATAGTCTTCACAAGAAGCTAGTAATATCTGGAAATAATAATACCTTTGAGAAATAAAAACCTGAAGTTCAGAGAGTTTAAGTAAATTGTTACCTACCAGTCAACTTGCAGAATGATAACATGAATATGTCATCTGATTCCTAAATCAGAATCTTCATGGAACACCAAAAATATAATATAAGCTTTTTTTTTTTTTTTTTTTTTTTTTTTTTTTTTTTGCTAACGTGATCCAACCAATGTTGGCTAAAAGCTTTATATATTCTATGTTACTAATTCTTTTCAAAATGAAAACCCCAAGTGAGGTGTGTTATATTCCTCATTAGGGACCCAAACTTGTGATTTCTAAGCATATTTGCTGAGGTCCAAACTATTGTTTTCCTTATTTTTAATGATGGATCCTTCCCCTTCCCTTCCCCTCTCTCTCTCCCTCTGCCCTTCCCTGCCCTTCCCTTCCCTGCCCTGCCCTGCCCTGCCCTGCCCTTCCCTTCCCTTCCCTTCCCTGCCCTTCCCTTCCCTGCCCTTCCCTGCCCTTCCCTGCCCTTCCCTGCCCTTCCCTTCGCTTCTTTCAAGTTTTGCTCTTGTTGCCCAGGCTGGAGTGCAATGTTGCAATCTTGGCTCCCTGCAACCTCTACCTCCAAGGTTCAAGTGATTCTTCTGCCTCAGCCTCCCGAGTAGCTGGGATTACAGGCATCCACCACCACTGCCAGCTAATTTTTTTGTAATTTTAGAAAAGACAGGGTTTCACCATGTTGGCTAGGCTGGTCTCAAACTCCTGACCTCTAGGTGATCTGCCTGCCCCGGACTCCCGAAGTGCTGGATTACAGGTGTGAGCCACTGCACCCAGCCTGAGCTCAAACTATTAAATGGGTAGGAATTTGAATCTAGGTGTGTGATAAGGTTTGACATTTTTAACTACTGCACTGTTTATCCTAATAGATTAAAGATGCACCTTGCAAAAGCAAGTTCTATATACTTTTGTAATTTTGAGAAATAAAAATGTTTCACATTTCTCTCAACCTATTAATTTATTTAGTTAAAACAAAAGACATTTTACTCTTACAGCAGTGTTACTGAATATATAAAACAGAGTAGTATAATAGTTTATCCAACAGATTTTGGAATAAAGTCAAGAAAAAATAATACATGCTGAACAAATGCTAAAATAATAAGTTTAATTTGGCTTTGACAGATGTTTTGTAACCTTTGAACACCACTGTTAGAGGTGTGAGAGAGACTGAAAGTCAACTTTTTCTAAAGAACAGCATCAACCACATCCTTGACCTTCTGAAAACCTAAGGCAGCTCAGTTCCTCATTTCTTATCAAGCAAGTTTCAACATCTCTGGAACACCTTTAAATTCCAGGTCCAAATAATTTTCATGATTATCTTTGTCCATCCTTGTCTACAAAACTTTTCCAAGTACTCAACTGATAGAGATTCCAGAAACTTGATGGACCTCATGTCTCTGCTGTGGTCATTTTACTTCTATGTGGCCACCCTCTCCTTTCTCTCAGTCCACTAGGCAGCCAGCTCTTCATACTCATTCTTAGAATACCTATTCAAATGTTGGTCATATCTTTTTAGAGTAGGGTGGCCAGATAAAATAGATAAAATATATGCAATGTTTGGGATATACTGAAAAATGATCTGTTCTGTATCTGAAATGCGATGTTATTGAGCTTCCTGTATTTTTGTTGTTAAATCTGACATCCTGTCCATGAGGGCTCTTTTCTCCCAGAAATGATTTTGTGATCCATAAGTCTGTGCACATAAAAATTGGATGTGTGGTATTTCTTCATTTAGCTCATTTATATAGCCTCCCATGATGTTTCATGAGTTATCAGGCAAAGTATTGGGGATATTTATTTTTGCATATCTAGTTGTAGGTAGTGTTTCTTAATTTCTCCTTTAATGATTGGCTTACATTAATATGGATGGACTTTGCATTGGGGCTGTTAGGGAGAGAGGAAGGCAGATAGGGAGATATTGATTCTTAATCCTAAAAATGCCATAGATTTCATCTAGTTCAACACCCACCTTTGTGCTCCAACCAGAGTTTAATAAAACCATGCAACTATTTTCCTGCCTCAAACTGATTTGGAAAAAAAAGACAATCCATTTTTTTTTCCAGGCCTTGGATTTGATGAGTCATTTTTACTCTGCTGTGTATGTGTTTGTGAGTTGCTACATTGTGACTGTGTGTGTGCAATATTTAAATATGTATAATTATGCAATTTAGGTACTGTAAACTTACTGCAAAAGAAAAATGGAACATAAGAAAAGAGAAACATCACTTATGGAAGGCTAACTATGTTCCAGAGACTGGATTAATCATTTTTTATGTAATTTGTCCTCATATTAAAACCATCAGGGCTATAAGATAACCTCAATGTTGTAGATTAAGCAAATAAACTTGTGAGTGCTTAAGTAATTGGCTCCAGGTCACACATAGAGTAAGCACTAAAGTAGAGTTTAAATGTAAATCTACCTGTACCTGGCTCTAAAACCACTTACTAGTTTGAGTAAAGAGTTCATTGTAAACTTAAAATGTTTATACTCTTTTATGCCAAACCTTCTATACTTTAATGCAAAAAAAAAACTTTTAGAAAAAAAGAATTTGTGGCTATATTCCCATTATTCAGAATTAGCAAGTAACATATTTGTGTGCGTGCTTTCTGTGTTTTTGTCATTAAAAATGTGTTTGTTTTTGTGAGACAGAGTCTCACTGGAGTCCAGGTTGGAGTGCAGTGGTGTGATCTCAGCTCACTGCTACCTCCCCCTCCCTGGTTCAGGCAGTTCTTATGTCTTGGCCTCCCAAGTAGCAGAGATTAAATGTGTTCACCACCACTCCTGGCTAATTTTATATTTTCAGTAGAGATGGGACTTTGCCATGTTAGCCAGGCTAGTCCCAAACTCTTGACCTCAAGTGATCCACCAGCCTTGGCCTCCCAAAATGTTGGGATTACAGGCATGAACCACCACGCCAGGGAAAAAATGTATTTTTAAAGAGTGTGTGTGTGTGTGTGTATATATAATATGTATGTGTATATAT
>NW_016821003.1:1001625-1011257 GCF_001698545.2 Rhinopithecus bieti
CACCACCATGCCCAGATAATTTTTTTTTTTTTGTATTTTAGTAGAGACGGGGTTTTACCACATCTGCCAGGGTGGTCTTCATCTCTTGACCTCGTGATCTGCCGGCCTCGGCCTCCCAAAGTGCTGTGATTACAGGCATGAGCCACCGTGCCTGGCCCTATCTATTTGTATAAAATGAAAAATATGTATTAGAAAAAAATTCAAGAAATGAAGAAAACTGCCAAAAGGAACATTTAAGCAATCACAACAAATCTGATCATTAAATATTATGTCTCCATAAACACAAACATCTTTCTTTGCGTATATAAAAGTCAGGGTGTTGCAGCAAGAGGCACAGAAAGGGGAAGAAAGAAAGATACTAGGAAAGAGAGACAGGGAGAGAGATATAGATATAAATACGGGCATACTCGTTTTATTGTGCTTCACTTCATTGTTCTTCTAAGATATTGCATTTTTTACAAACTCAAGGTTTGTGGCAACCCTGCATAGAGAATTTTATTGATGCCATTTTTCCAACAGCATGTGCTCCATTTGTGCTGTGTCACATTTTGGTAATTCTTGCAATATTTCAAACTTTTCTATTATTATTTTATGTGTTATGGTGATCATGATCAGTGATCTTTGATGTTATTGTTGTAATTGCTATAGGACACCATGAAACATGACTGTATAAGATGGCAAAGTTAATTGATACATGTTGTGTCTGTTCTGATTGCTCCATCTATCCTATCTCTCACCTTCAGCTTCCTTATTTTTTAAAACACAATATTGAAATTAGGCCAATTAATAACCCAACAATAACGTCTAAGTGTTCAAGTGGAAGAAAGACTTGCATATCTCTCACCTTAAATAAAAAGCTAGAAGTTACGAAACTGAATAAAGAAGGCATGTAAAAACCCAATTTAGGCTGAAAGCTAAGCCTCTTGTGCCAGTCAGTCAGTCAAGTAAATGCAAAGGAAAAGTTTTTGTAAAAAATTAAAAGCACTACCCCAGTGAACACAAGAATGATAAGAAAGTAAAACAGCCTCGTTGCTATAAAGAAGTTTGAGTGGTTTGGATAGAAGATCAGACCAGTCACAATGTTCCCTTAAGCTAAAGTCTAATCCAGAAAAAGGCTCAATTCTCTTTTAAGTCTATTAAGGGGGAGAAAGGTGAGGAAGCTGCAGAAGAAAAATATGAATCTAACAGAGATTAGTTAATGAGGTTTAAGGAAATAAGTTATCTACATAATATAAAAGTTCAAGTTCTAATGAAGAAGCTGCAGCAATTTATCCGGAGGTCTAGCTAAGATCATTGATTAAGGTGGTTAGGCTACACAGTAGATTTTCAATGTAGGCAAAACAGCATTCTATTGGAAGATGATGCCATCTAAGACTTTTGTAGCTAGAGAGGAAAAGTTAATGCCTAGCTTTAGGTTTCAAAGGACAGACTGACTCTCTTGTTAGAGAGTAATGCAGCTGATGACTTTAAGTTGAAACCAATGATTATTTACCATTTTGAAAGTCCTAGGGCTCCCCAAAATTATGTTAAATCTGCCTGTGCTCTACAACTGGAACAACAAAACCTGGATGGCAGCACATCTGTTTACACATGATTTGCTGAATATTTTAAGTCCCCTGTTGAGATCTACTGGCCAGAAAACAATAGATTTATTTCAAAATATTACTGCTCTTTGACAATGTACCAATGTACCTAAGACCTCTGTTGGAGAAGTACAAGGAGATTGATGTTGTTTCATTGCCTGCTAGTGTAACATCCATTCTGCAACCTATGTATTAGGGGATAATTTCAGCTTTCAAGTTTTATTATTTAAGAACTAAATTTCATAAGGCTATAGATTCCATAGATTAGTGATTCCTCTGAGGAATCCTGGCAAAGTAAATTGAAAACTTTCTGAAAAGGATTTACCATTCTATATGCCATAAAGAACATTCATAATTCATGGAAGGAGGTCAAAATAGCAACATTAAGAGGAGTTTGGAAGAAGTTAATGTCAACCTTCATGGTTGGCTTTGAGAAGTTCAAGACTTCAGTGGAGGAGGAAATGAAGATGTGGTGTAAACAGCAAAAGAGCTAGAATTGGGAATGGAGTCTGGTGATATTATTGCATTGCTTCAAACTCATGGTAACACTTGAATGAATGAAGAGTTGCTTCTTATGGATGAGCAAATAAATGGTTTTTGACATGAAATCTACTTCTGGTGAAGATGCTATAAACATTGTTGAAAAGACAGCGAAAGATTTAGAATATTGTATAAACTCATTTGATAAAGCAGTAGGAGAGTTTGAGAGAACTGACTCCAATTTTGGAAAAAGTTCTACTATGGTAAAATGCTATCAAACAGCATTACATGCTACAGAGAAACCTTTGCGAAAAAAGAATCCATTGATACTGCAAACTTCTTTGTTGCCTTATATTAACAAACTGCCATAGGCATTTCAACCTTCAGCAAATACCATCATAAACAGTCAGCAACCATCAACCTCAAGGCAAGATCTCCCAATAGAAAAAAGATTATGGCTCCCTGAAGGTGCAGAAGATCATTGGCATTTTTTTTTTTTAGCAATAAAGTACTTTTAATTAAGATACATACTTTTTTTTTAGACATAATGCTATTGCACACTTAGACTACAGTGTAGTGTAAACATAACTTTTATATGCATTGGGAAACCAAAAAAGATGTGTGACTTGCTTTACTACAATATTGACTTTATTGAGGTTGCCTGGAACTGAACCTACAATATCTGTGAGTTACTTTTAAAAAAATAAAACTATATCAAAATAGTGTCTTTTTTAGAATTATTAATTTGAATATTATTTGACTATTACATAATTAAAACCAATTGATATAAATCTGAAGATTAGCAAAATTAAAGTATTTCTTTACAATAGGTGATATTATTTACTAAAAGATTCTTGTAAATTAAGAGATTATGAAATAAATATTAAACCTTGTGCTTATTTTTAATGTTTTAATTTTAGCTTATAAAATAAGTTTTCTGAAAGATTAAGCGCAAATCTCTCTTCTCTACCTGTTCTCCAATTTCTAAAAGCATATGTGTGTGTGTATAAACTTTTTTTTTTTTTGAGACACAGTCTCACTCTGTTGCCCAGGCTGGAGTGCAATGGCACAATCTCAGCTCAATCTCGCCTCCCGGGTTCAAGAGATTCTCGTGCCTCAGCCTCCTGAGTACCTGGGATTACAGGTGCCTGGCTAATTTTTTGTATTTTCAATAGAGATGGTATTTCACTCTGTTGGCCAGGCTGATCTCAAACTCCTGACCTCATGATCCGCCCATCTTGGCTTCCCAAAGTGCTGGGATTACAGCACTTCCCAAAGTACTTGGCTTCCCAAAGTGCTGGGATATGCGCCCAGCCTATAAACCCTTATACTATTAAAAAACATGATTTTACATCTTTTCTATCGCCATAAGTTACATAACTTTTATTTGTTTAAGCATTATCTTTAAGCTTAAATGCACTTTATTTTTACCATGGCCTTTTTACCATGGATTGTCTATCCCTGGCTTCTTGAGTTTGAGTCTGTGTTTAATTGGTGGGACATTATCAAGCAGGTTTTCAAAGACAATCTCACAGATTCTATGCTCATCACGATTGTTAATGATTGAGAATGTCTTCCTTTTTCCTTTATAGTTAGAAGACACTTTGGCTAGATTTAATATTCCTAAATGTCACTATCTTCCCACAAAACTCTAGATGTTTTCTGTTGATAGGCAGCTCATTGTATTCTAGAAGTAAATATAGCTGTGAAAAGGTTTAGACTACTCCAATTTTCCTCTATGTAGGTGACCTGTTTTGTCTGTCAAAATACTTGAAGAATTTGTTTATTGTGTCAAAGTGCGACAGTTTATCTGGGATATATATTTGGCCTGTGATTTTCATATCCTAAAACACCATGTGTTCTTGTGATATATGTATTCAATTTGTGTTTTTCCAGTAATATATCTTTCATTATATGATTAGGTAGATTTTCTGTTCTGTATGTAGGATATTCTACTTTAGGGATACCAATTACCTTGTGCTGAATTACCACATCTTCCAGATCTATTAGCTTATCTCTAATTGTTTTACTCTGCATTTTCATCTTCCTTCACTAGGATTATTCCAGTGCCAGTAATTCAGGTTTAAAATCTATATTCTGTTTTATTCATATTTTTCAATTTACTAGTTGCATAATGAGAAAGTTTGGTTCCTAAAATGTTTTCTTCTATCTGCAATTTTTTGTTTTATTTATTTATTTATTTATTTATTTTTGAGACGAAGTCTCACTCTGTCACCCAGGCTGTAGTGCAGTGGCTTGATCTCGGCTCACTGCAACCTCCACCTCTTGGGTTCAAGCGATGTTCCTGCCTCAGTCTCCCAAGTAGCTGGGATTACAGGCGCCCACCACCATGCCTGGCTAATTTTTATATTTTTAGTAGACACAGGGTTTCACCATATTGGTCAGGCTGGTCTTGAACTCCGGACCTCAGGCAATCCACCCGCCTCATTTGATTATTGTAACAACTCTGTTTAAAATTCAGTTTATTGAATTCAAGTTTTTATTAAGTCAATTATCACTTATTATTGTTGATCTGTGATACGAGGCAATTGTAAGGAATTGTGAGTTAGGTGTTAACCTAGGTTGTGTTCTTTCATGTTCATTTGTATGCTGTATTCCTTTTAATCCATATTTTGTTTTAAGTTCTGGTTTAGATTTTCCATGTACTTTCTTTTCACTTTAATTATTTTGGGGGACTCCTGGTAGACATTCTGTTTTTTGATAAAGAATGAAATGACTCTCACTGTTTCTGAGAACAATTTTTGTTTCTATTTTGAGGAACTCATGGGGGCTTGTGTTTATCAACTTCTCTACAGCTAAACTACATGGGTGGAGGGATAGTGAAAAGTTGCTGCTGAGAGAGAACAGATGAGGGCAAAGTAAAGACTTTGTTAAAACGCATCAATTCTGTTCCCTTGTAAGCCTGTTCATGATGCAACAGTATTAATTATTCCCTAAATCAACTTCAGTACCTGAGGTTAAGTTTTCACCATTCCCACCAATTTGGGCATTGTCCTCTTCAGTCGATTCACTTCTCCACTTTTCTTCTTTCTTCCTTGGTAGGATTTTTATGACTTCTGAGTTGAAACAAGATGCAGGAAAAAAATGACTACCCACTAATTTTTGAGAATTCTGAGGCTATTGTCAACTCACTACTTCGCCTTATAAGGAATAGCTAAACCCTCCACTTTACTCCAGAATTTTTATATTTATTTATTTATTTATTTATTTATTTATTTATTTATTTTGAGACAGGGTCTCACCCTGTCACCTAGGCTGGAGTGCAATGGTGCAACTTGGCTCACTTCAACCTTTGCCTCCCGGGTTCAAGTGATTCTCCTGCCTCAGCTTTGCTAGTAGCTAGAATTACAGGCGCGTGCCACCACACTCGGCTAATTTTTTGTATTTTCAGTAGAGACGAGTTTCACCATGTTGGCCATTCTGGTCTCCAACTGACCTCAAGTGATCCACTCACCTCACCCTCCCAAAGAGCTGGGATTACAGGCGTGAGCCACTGAGCCCAGCCTACTCCAGATTATTTTCTTTCTTTCCCCAGGCACCAGTTGTTGAAGATAAGGTTATTCCTCCTTCTTTTTTTGTTACTTATTGGAAAACTTTCCCCAAAGTGTTTATTCTTATTGTTATTATTTGAATTTATAGGTATTAGGGGAGAAAATTATTTGAGTTTTAAAATGTTTATTTAAATCTTAATTTTAAAATATGTTATTATATTTCCATACTGAAGATGACAATTCATGTGCCTCTCTTCTTCACCCCTAATTCAGTTGAAAAATCCATTTTATTAGCTTCTTAATCACATCTGGCTATTAATACATAGTTGTTCTTCTATTGTTCTCAGAAAACTGTGAGCTCCCCGAATGTAGAATGTGTGCTTTCTCTTCCTTTTCTTTTAGTTCTCCTAGTATCTAATGCTCAATGCATGTAGAATGAATGAATAAATGAATGCATTTACATGGAACCTGATCTATGTTCAATATAAAGACTTACTTTCTAATGTTAAGGGTCTCTAAAATAATACAGAATTTTTTCAGAGGATTAACCATTGTTATACTTAAAGTGGGGACTCAATGATTATCTGAAAGGGATATGTGGGACGGAGATTTTCTAAGATTTTCTATGTAGTTGAAATCGGAAATTTGTTCTCCAGTAGAGTTTTAATATAAAGCTCATATTTAAAAGAGTTCTGAAAAGGTTTCCACAGATATTTCCAGCTAGAATTCCTTAGGAAAAGAAGTATTCTTTTTTTTTTTTTTCAAATGTTCTGAGCACTTCTAATTCTAAGATAGGGTTTCCATTTGTAAGAATTGTTCACTGGTAAATTTTCATACACTGTTTCTTTTGTTCTGGACTTATTTCTAGTGGCATTTAATATAATAATAATAAGGACAAAAACAATAACATTACTACTAACACAGCAATAGCAACATCAATTAAAAAAAAGTTCTGGCCTTAAATAAACCTTTTTGCCATTCATCTTTTGAATCTTAAACTCTGACGTTGTCTGTGACTATTTTGAAGGTAATGTGAGAGTTTATTCAAATGCATTTTTAAGCTTATGATTATTAACTTCCCAAACTTGGAAGCGTCCCTAGTGGTTTCTTCAGTAGCTATGTCCTCTACCTGACTTTCAGTCTCTGCCTGCAAACAATCATGGGAGTGCAGTCAATTTTAAAGTAAAATCACTTTGGCAGAAAAGTTTGTTTCTTTCTCTTTGTTGCCTTGGTATACCACTAGTTTCAAATGCCTAATTTAAACTTGAAAGAAAGTTCCTGATGTCCTTGCTTTACATTTCTAGAGATCCAATTGAGTACCAGGTCCAGCGGTAATCTATTCGCAGATGTAGTGGAACAGTGAGTAACTTAAGTAGGATAAAATTAGAATAGGTCAGGAGCTTTAAAAAAAATCCTGAGAACCCTGACAACATGGATATACCATTCTCGACTTTTATATGTGGCTTACAACAAAGCTTGAAATAATAATAATTATTTTTCAGCGTGGCATGTCTAAGTATGAGTGTGGTGAATACTTAAAATACCGTATCAGGCTATATGAGAATCACTTTCTACTTTTCTGAGATGGAAAGTTGAGGCTCAGAGTTGGCACTTGAAAAAATCTGTGAAATGTAGAGCTAGGATTTGAACTGAGTTCTCTGCAAAATTTAGAATATGAAGAAAAAAAACTGGCATTTAAACAAAGGAAAGAATGAGATAAACATCCAATAGGGTATTTTATGTCAGGAATGGAATGTTTTGTAAAGCAGGTCATAGAAAAAGAAGAAAAAAAGAGCAAAAATAGAGCAAAGTAAGGGGAATCTGAAAGCTCAGGAGTTTTACTGTTAAGTGAGATGATCAGACGATCCTTTCCAAGAAGACCTTTGAGCAGAAGATTGAAGGTGGTGAATTAGTTCATCTTGTAATTATATGGAGGAAGAATGTTAGACACAGCACTGGCAGTTCGTGCAAAGACTCTAAGTAGGAGCTTGTTTTGAGAAGTCCTAAAACAATAAAGAGCCTAGTAGAGCTGGAATTGTGTGGTTGGGTGGGGAGATAAAAATGGTGGCATGAGCAGTGAGGAGTAAATAGAGATGAGCTTAGGTGACGAAGGACAGGTGACATAAACTGCAAAACAGGATGTTAGGCATTAAGTTGTCACAGAGCCTCTGCTAAACTAGAGAGTGCACACTCAAACTAAGGACCTTTGTGTTGAATTTTATAATAATAAAACACAGTTCTGACAAACAACGCACATTATGGGGCAGAGTTCAGCAAGTTTTCTATTACTAATTTAATTTAGTGCCTTCCATTTATACAAAAGGATGCTGGGCCCACAGAAGTTCAATGTCAGAGTTGGTAGATGCCTGACTTTGGATTTCTAAAATGTTCCTTTATTTTCTCCTTCCCCTAAAAAGTGTTCTGTGTCCTGGCAAAGTTTTAGAAAAGGGGATTGAGCATAACTAGGGAAACTGAATTTCCAAGGAAAGCTTCCAGTGACTTAGAAAACTTGAGATATCATTGCATAATCTAAAAGAACAAAGTTGCTTTTAAAAGTGGATTTATTAAATCCACTGAAATGTCCCTAAGTCCCCATGATAGAGGATGGATTGTACCACCAGTTGAACTTCCATCAATGTAACTTAGTGAAATGATTTTTGGATCAAGTTAATCCCTTCGTTTTTCTATCCAGTTCTGTAAGAGCTATCACTTTAGATGATAAGGACTCTTCTCCCCTAGTACGCATGTATCTCTCCCATGTTTTAGATCATTAAGCCTTAGGAATGCAGCAAGAGTCTGCCTGTCAGTGCCTATACCATGTGGTATTTAAAGTACTCTTTGCAAAACATAATGGTAAAATGGAAAGAGTGTACACTATAGTTGAATGTTCCATGTTCTAGGGCCTGCTGTGTATATGTATGTGTGTGTGTGTGTGTGTGTGTGTGTGTGTGTGTGTATAGTTCCTTCCAGTCTCAGAAGAATAAAAAATAAAACCATATAACCTAAACAAAAGCTTCTGTATGGTCTGGTACAAATTTCTAATGAGCCCTTATCTATTCACATATCCTCTTCAACAATTATGATAAATGTTCCTAAATCCCAATTTCTTTTATGTGTTTATGCCATTTGTTGTTTACAAATAACGGTTGAGGTGTGATTAATTGGATGAGTGTGTAGGTGAATGGATAGAGGGATGGGCAAACACATGAATTAACTAATGAATGGATGAATTACATTGCTTTTCAGCGTTGAGCACTTAAGTCAATCTTGATGGATGTCTAATAGCTCATTTGGTCAATGACAATATCTAAAATTACATCCAACTCTGAAATTTTGTGATTCTATATATAGTGTTTATCTCACACATTATCAAGGCCATGGCCTACACTGAGTAATTATTTCTTCTTTATATTTATAAGTTAAACATATTAGCAGTTGCATAGATGAGATATGTGAATATGAGTTGTTCTGAATCACAAAATGTTGAATGGGATTACATTCTTTTCAGGAATGAAATGACATGTAATATACTGCTATATTTTTACTAGAACCTTGTGTTTTTCACTAAAAAAAGTATTAAGAAAGAAAGGAACACTTGAGAACGCTAAGAGAATTCCTGGACTTTATAATTGGTGACTGAAACTCAGAAAAATAAAAAACAATCTTTTTTGATTTTGTCTGTGGTGACTAAGATTCTTCTAGGTGTACCCAACTCAGTTTTGATGAGAAGTAAATGCAGAAGACAATTTTAAAGTCAATGAGACAGAGGTCAAATATAAAATTTGGATGAATGGAAACACAACATACTAAAGTTTGCTAAAGGTGTATACCTTTTAAATCACAACATACTCTTCTAGAAAGCTTCAGTGAAAATCCTAAAGTATTTGCAGATTTTCTTTACCTAATGTGTTAAATTTTAAAAGGATTCAATGACCCCAAGTCTATGTTTCTTGTTTTACAAAATAGCTTATTGATTAGCCAAGGTCTAAACAAAGCTTTCTACATGATTCATTGATTAAAAATAAGATAGGAGAGCTTATTAACACAATTATCAGAT